>NC_060212.1:60285000-60420000 GCF_021130785.1 Homalodisca vitripennis
AATTGGCACTCCAGAAATAGCAAAAATAATTTACCACGCTTTCTGTGAAACCCACTTAAAGTATGGTATAGCTGCATGGGGTGGAACTACCAAGACTAACATGAACAGGATTTTAATATTGCAAAAGAGGGCTGTAAGAACTATACTAGGCCTACAACCTAGGGAGAGCTGCCGAGAACATTTTAAGAACCTCAAAATCTTGACTGTATATGCAATGTACATTTGTGAGGTGGCTCATTATGCATCAATAAAAAAACCAGCCCAAGGAACCGACCTTCACAACTATAATACAAGACATGCAAACCGCTTCAATCTCCCAGCTCATCGAACTTCTCTTTTTGCAAAGCAACCAATATATGCCGGTATAAAGATCCTCAACCACCTACCACAAGACTTCAGACAGGGAACTGATGCAACACTAAAGAATAGACTGAAGAATTTCTTGTTGGACAATCCAATCTACTCAATGGACGAATTTTATCAAACAACCTGGACTTAAGTATACATATTATATTGTATTACATTTTTATGAAAATACTCATGTTTGTATACAGTATTGTTTTGACACCATTGCATTTCTTAAAGAAATTGTAATAAAGAATATTCTGACTTCTGACTTGCCTTGATACATCTTGCCATATGTTACATTCAGATTTGTATTCATCAAATTGGTTTTTATAAAAGTTTTTAAGTAATAAGTCTATTCATCAGTGTTGTATGTGTTGAGACAGTTAGGCTACATGTGTTAATTGTCATATGTTTGGTTCCCTTACAATTGAGTTTTCTTACAAATTAATTTATTCTGACTCTTTGTTGTTGCTGTCATGGTTACCCATAAGAAAAATGTAAAAATATTCACTAACACTAAGCCAAATACCATAGGAGTGACATGCACCATCATCAGTGTTCCTCACAGAATTTCAAGTCTATAGATCAGCAAGGGCGGATCCAATCCTGATATTTGGAGGGGGACATCTGAGTTTTAGTTACTGTTATCATTACTGTGACAGGTAATTTTGTGCTTCAATACAACTAAAATTATAATTTTTAGAAATAAATTTACTCATTCAAAGTTTAGTTCATAAAATTAAGTTAATTATTAATTTTTATGGTTACAATGTGAGAGTGATTAACTTTTTCATCATCTTGAAGGGGGTTGTGGCTCCTCCCCAGGGTGCGCCACTGTAGCTCAGTTCCTTTTCTAGATATCGTGTGGACAGACAGACAGAAATGAGTTTTTTCAAGCCCCACAAGTGATATTCTTTGCTAAAGCTCAGCCAAAAAAACTAAAAGTCTATAACTACATTGTGTATAAGATTTATAGGGACGATCAGATATTAGAACCTAAATGCTCACATCATGGCAGGACTTGAATACATGCCATCACAGATCCAACAAGTAACAACTTAACCTTCTCATCCACAGTCTCTCCTAAATTTGCATGTATAACTTTCTAGTTTCACTATTTACCTCTTACATAACAATCTAAGCATAGAAAGAGGTATTTTAGTGTTGTCATACACTTTAAATTACATAGAGGACGGTTAATATAGTGCGGTGCTTAATCTATCAAAATGGTCTCTTAATTGAGTGACTAATGTGTTACGTAATACTGATTAATGTGTTTTCTCAGAAGAAGACAGTTGGTCAGCTTGTCGTTTTACATCTCAAGATTACGTTACGTTAATAAAGCTCATCACAATTGATCTCAGTGCATCAAGAGTAAAATTATGACACAAATTTTAAAAAACAATTGTGGACTGAAATTATGTATTCTGTCTATTGGAAATTGATAAATAAATAAAATCTAACACCAAAAGATATAATATAAGGCGTGTTTTTTTTTAAGTACTGTTTTGGTACATTCTAGAAGCTCTTTTCTCATTATAACTCTTAATTCATTTGAAAACAAACACTATAACATAATACTTTTTATTTTTGTTTAACAAAATAACAATTGTTTGTTCTCAAATTAACTCTTTTGGTGTAAACAAAAATTCAAATAAACTTTTTGTTACAATTTTATATGAAAGTCCACACTTTTATCTACCTTTCTGCGTAATTGCCATCAATATTAAGTCACGTATCAAACAAAAAAACAACATTTTGTACACTGTCATCATAAAGGATTACCACCTGATTTAACAGTAACTGCAACATTATCGTTTTGACTACATTGTCATCACTGAGCCACTGATCTTCAAGATGCTTCTTCTGATAAAAAAAATAAATGTTAGCCACTAGACGCTACATTGGGGTTGTTTCAGTGATTATCAAATTGTTCCTATCAAAATGTTTGTGATGAGATCTTGAATTCGTTTTGCCAAATGTGGAAGGACATTATCATACGGAAAAACATGTTTCTCAATAGTTTAATCATTCATTAAAAATGTTGTGAACATTTCTTGAAACTTGAGACAATTACTGTAATAATAAAAAAATTGTGAATTCATTTTCACTTATTCATTCACTTTCTGTACCAACTTGTTTGATATTATTGAGGACCATCCACTTACAATGAACATTATTTCAGCCATATTTTAAAAAGCTCTCATCCATTTGAATGCTATTTCAATACCCATAATGTTTTTTCCATACACTTCACAGTTCTGGCAGTGAAATTCAACTTTTTTCACAACTTTAGCGCCAATAAAACAAATAACAGTAAGTACTTCAAAGCTGAGAGGATTCTCAATTTACAGGTGCGTTTGAAATATGCATTAACAGATGTAAAAACAATAGACTTTTGCCGTAATATTGTGTCTGTGACTTGCTAAAGTACAAGTGTGGGCCACCAACTGCAGCAGCGGATTTTTAAATATGCCTTGTATAAATTTTTATTTACAGATGCCCTGTAAAGTAAAAATTACTATAAAACATACAAAAACAATTGAAAAATAAAGGCTGATCCGTTTAATTACCACTGAATGTAACTCTGGAGACTGGCGAAATTTTGCTTCTATTTGTTTTTCTCTCCGCACGATTTCTCTTGTACAAAGTGATCTATTGACTTGACATTTTGTATAAAGCTTTATTTCTATCTAGACAAGATCGTTTTAGATGATGACCTACATAGAACTTTATGGATATTTCCACAGGATATATATTTCAAGAATTAATTGAGCGATAAACATTAAATATTGTACATTTCGCTATTTTTAAGAGGGATGGCACCATTTTATTTTGTATGTCTGTCTATGTGTCACTTTGTATGACTGTTTTCTGCAAAATATATCTTGAATTATTTCAGCTATGGACTTTAAAATAATTTCATGTGTTGAATTTAAATTATTTCTTCATAGACAAGATTGAATTTGATGATTGTGATGTGGCTGAGTGCCATTAAAGCCACTACAAAGACTGGAAAAACTTCTATTCTATTTGATTGTCTGTCTTTCTGTCTGTCCACAGAATATCTTGAGAACGAAAATACCTGAAATATTTCGTGCAAATTCAGCAAAGACTATTACTTACATGACACCAGGTCTAGTGTACATCTGTCTTGTTAAATATTTAACATTATCATAGTGTATGCAATTTTTTAATGCTTTTGCTAGAAAAAAGAATTTGTTTTAATACAAAAATATAATTTAAATTCACACTTTGATATCATGGAATTGATATAGTCATGAAATATGACTAATTTTTGCATCTTTTAATTGATAAGTTTTATTACTTGGCAAATGTTTAATGCATTTTTTTGAAATATCCACAAACCGATTTTTTAGCTATTTCTCTGTAACAAATATAATAATGGAAAACATAAGAGTTGTGTTGCTTAAGTTTTGGCTGAAATTAAAATACGTGTGTCAACACCTATTCAGATGACTGTGTTTCTTGTTTACTTCTTAGCCCTATAGCTAGAAAGTGTTGTTCCGCTGTTATTTGGAGTTAATTGTAGCTTAATACGGCTGAACCATGTTATTTAAGTAATATTAGAGATATTTTTCAAGAACAAAATGACAGTTCTGATTACAAAATTGATGAAACAACGAACAGTATTTTTTCAGCAGATACATAACTTTGGTTTTTTGTGTGTACAATTTTTATCTTCAGTTTTACTGCAAATATGCATCTAAAACATTATTTTATAATATAAATGGTGAACAACATTTAACTAATTTTAAATTTTTGTTACAAAATCTTATAGAATTATAATTTTCTGGTGTGGAAAGTGAAAAATATTTTTGTTCTACAAAGTTTACGATTTTTCATAAGGAAAATAATTATGTATATGTAATTTTTTTGTAGAATATATATTGAAAATATTTTTGTGGTGTCTTAAAGGTTCCTAGTTTTAGTGTTTAATTAAAATGCTGACCATTGCAGCCGCAAATTATTAACATTATTATTATTATTAAATCTTAACAGTATATTACTCTTGTTGACATGCTTTCAAGTACAGTGTTTTCATAAACATACAATCTGGTACAAACTAACAAGTATAAAGGACCAAAGGGTTAAACATTATATGATACAACTAGCCCGAAGAACTAGCAGTTAATATTACCTTTTTATTCACATCAAACCTAGTTAAGTAATATGATAAAAATATTAAATATAAGCAACTACTACTCTATTCACTTCACCCATTGTTTTAACTCAGTAAATCATAATTTATGATCTAAAAATAATATATTAATCTAAAAAGAAACAATTAATTTTACTTTGCAAACATTTGTTTTATTTCACAAATCTAGGATTAACTGAATTATGTACGAATGTTCTTTACTAATTGGATGATCCTAGCCTACTTGGGTTTCACATCACACCTGTAACCATGTAAACCACAAGATCCAACAGTTAAGTTTCTTACCTTTTTGTTTCTCAATATCTATTGCATCCTTGCAGATCGTGATTGCTGATTTAATCATTTCCAGGGTCTCTTTTCGATCTAAACCCAAGTGTTTCTTGAAACCATCTATCGTGGCTTGGTACGTATTCGTAAGAATCATTTCCGATCCACCTTTAACAAAATGCCATACGTATGCATCAAAACATGTTCATTTAGGAGAAAATTATTGTATAAATAGAATTATTAATCTAAAAGAAAGCAATAATGAACATTTTATTTGATAACATGACCTATAACCTGAAACAACAGATGAACTTTAAGACGAATTAATCAGGGAATTCTGAGAAATATGTGAAGACAGATATTTTTCTTACTAGTAATTTTTTTTACTCTACCCATTTCCTTATTTCAACAATTAAGGAATTTTTATTGAAAAACCCCTGCTGGTGGCACTGTACAGAGTAACTATAAGCTATACAATATTACAGAGTTGTTCCATTTAACATTTTAGTGCAAACGTCAGTATACACGTACTTTTGAAAAACTGCCCAGAAATACCAAAGTTATGCATCTTGCGAAAACTATTAAGAATGCTAATTTTTATTTATATGGACGTTCACAGAAACATTTATACCGTGATAATTTTTTTACTTACGCTTTTACTCTAATAAATTTGGAAGTTGTAAACAACCAGAGTGAACTTTTTACGTTTGTGGTCAGTTTTCTTTTCTATTTCAAAAAGCAAATATTTTCTATTTTTTTTTAATTTTTAAAAGTACATTTTATTTTAAATTAAGATTTGTTTTATAGTTTTGAAGCAGGAAATCTATATTTCTGCTAAAGGTAAAAACATTATAAAAATATTTCAATATTTGTAATTTTAACAAAAAATTGTTGTACAACACTGCAAACACAATAACTGAAATAGGCCTGGCATCCTTTAGTAGTTCTACTGAGTATTCTTGAAAATGACTTAATTGCTGGTCTTATTTTTAAGTCAATAGAGGTCCCAGAGATCCTACCAGAATACCACCTTATACTGAAAGCTGCTTTAACAATCGAGTAAGTAGTAGAAATGTTTAGACACAATAAAATATACAACATTGATCCATCTTTATCAGATCATAATGAACTCATAATGAATCTTCCTCTGTATCAACTCAAAAAATAGAAAAATATAATATATTTTAGCAAGAAAAGTTTCTTCAAAATAAACTTCATTACCGGTACCACATAAATGTAGCTCATTAAAAGGTTATAATGATGGACAATTAATTATCTGTGTTTTATAAGAATCTGTTTCAACTGTAAAACTTTTTCTTAAGAAACATATTTATTCAATAAATACTTAAAATAGTTTAGATTCAAAAAGTGATAAGAACTTTTTAGCTTAACACAAGAAACAGTTACATTTAGTGATAAAAATAGCACTAATGTGAATTTTAGGTTAATTATGTACCAATTTGTTTTACTTTGTTTATAAACCTGTCAAACGTGTGTGCAATAAAAAAACTTTATCATTATCTTTAACAATTCCCCAAAATATTTAAATCACTTCTTTACATACTTATATATGTAATTATTAATAATGCAAAATGTGTATTAAAACAAAAGCAGCTGTACAAATTCAGGCAAGATTTTTCTTAAAAATTACAACATTAAAACCTCTGACATTGAAAATGTTGCTATCTAAAGTGTTAAATGTTATCACAGATAACATTAAATCTAAGTTTAAACATCATTTTGATAATACACGTTAATTATAATGGGGTGGAGGGAAAGTGCAAATCACAATCCAATGTTGAATTGAACTAAAAACAACTTTAATCCTAAAAGTACATAGACTGTACATGGAATGATGTCATATTGATAAAATGTGTATTTTATATCTCTAATAATATAACAATAAATGAATAAACATAAATTGCACCTAATTAACAGATTTTTCTTTCCAAATCTAATATTTCTTATTATTTGAAGGGTAAATCTTAAGCTCAGCGACTACCGCTCCGATCGCCGTAATTTTTTGCATTCTAACACAGGTTAACGTAATTTCACCGAAAAAAATAGTCCCGATTATCGCCGTAGCCGTTTACTCCCCCCCCCCAAAAAAATTTTGGAAAAAATAAAATTTGAAAAACCTGACTGACAATGCATTTATTCGTTTTTTTTGGTGTTATTAGTTCGTAGGGTAGTAGTCCATGTACTAATTCTAGTATAAACTCGTCTTATCTTATCAGTAATAAACGCGCGCCGCTTATCTTTTGCCTGTAATGAAACCTGCGTTAGTTCTGTCTGAGTGTTGTGTGTGTAAGCAGTCATGCGTGATCTGGGCTTGGACTTTGCAAGCTCGAGTTAATTTTTTTTCTAAAAGAGCAAGTAGCGTGAAGCGCTGCGCAGCGGGCAAGCATCGCGTGATCTGAATTTTGAATAGGCAAGCTAGGGTCTTTTTAGCGTGTGACAAGAACCATCGCAAGCCATGTCAATAACTTCACTAATTATTCCTTGTCCATGTGGGTTTATTTGTGTACGTCTGGCGGTCAATCGAAGCCGTCCTATAGGTCACGTGACCCGTCCGGCCAATCGGAAACCTTCCTGTTTGTCACGTGGCTACTGTCAATTCATCAAAACGTCCATGGTCGGCCATTTTTTTTAGTTTGATAGTCGAAAATCTTGTTATTTATGTGTTTTGTATTGCCAACATTGTACTGCCGTAAAACTGGTTTTTATATGTTAGCGATAATCGGGACTATTTTTTTCGGTGAAATTACGTTAACCTGTGTTAGTACGAAAAACCTTACGGCGATCGGAGCGGTAGTCGCTGATCTTAATATTTACCAAGTTTTTTTTTGACGATGGAAGGATTGTGAAGGAAAAAGGATTTTTCAGAACATTTGCCAATGTTCAGTAATAAAAAAAAAAACCAGTAACTACGTTTCGAGATCTGGAATCTGATCTCTTCCTCAGGTGAATAACTAATATAACAAATAACTACAATCTAGGTTAAAATAAACAAATCATACCAGAGCGTTGTAACATGCATAAGTCAGGAATCACAACTAACATGTTGTACGTCAACTTCACTAACTCAAAAACATGCACTTAGTAAAAACAAAACACAACACTAATTATTAAAAACTGAACTACAGAATACAGGTCATAGTAGGTCTGCATTCGCCGACCGACCACCTCGGTTCACCTGTAGTATGTAGTTCAGTTTTAATAATTAGTTATATGATTATCTATAGTAACCTGCAAAGAACAGTTATATGTAAAAATATAACTTACCCAAAATTTACAAGCATGTTCTTTAATTCAAGATTTCATATAAAATAAAAATTTGAAAACCTATTACAATATTGGGTACAATTTAAATTTTAATCCTTAATTACAATGTTAGACTCAAAACACCCCTAATACTTCAAATTTGAATTAGATTCAGAGTATACACACTAATAGTCTAGGCAAACTTACAGTAAATTTAAAGCATCTCATAAAGTACACAATGTTTAATTCAAAATCAAAATCTTTGTTTATAGGCACACAAATAAACCCCTCCCCCCACCATTATCCCACTGACACATCTTATTATTTCTTTTTATTTATAGTAAGATTCAGTAGTAAGTTACAGTTAGATTGGGTTATCTCGTCCGTTGACACAGTCCCTTCAAATAGACGCGTGGCGAGGCCTGGCCCAGACACCCTGAGTGTCCGGGTCCTGGTAAAATTATCCGACATAACCAGTCTAAGTACGGGCCTGTTAATAACCATTTGCTTGGTTATCAACAGAGCATTGATATTGCTTTACTAATTGTATATTGCCAGAAATTTTAATTTTTGCTCTCGTGAAAATACAAATAAATAAGCTGTTTTACTACATAGTAAAACGTGAGTTTGGTGTGCCAATAAATCCTTGAATAACATTTTAAAACTACGTCAATTAATTAAACATTACCATCTTATTTTGATAAAATAATTACATTGTATGAAGTCTTGAAACACTTTACGACATGCTTCCGGATTCTCCGTCAGGTAGCGGGAGACCCAGAGGGGATGACCCTCGAAGCCAGAGCCCACGTATTTCCTCAACTGAGTTTCATAGCCGCCATCAAATAACACAAAGTCTGTCATATTCAATCTGCAACAAATGTTACAAGTTAATCTATGAATATATTACACAAATTATATGTACAACTCACTGCAAAACAGTTGTCTTGTTTAAACTTTTTTGTACCCCATACACATCTGGAAGTTTATAGGTCTATAACAAGCAAAATAAAGAAATATGTAGACTGGGCATAGTCAAGGGGATAGTGAAAGCCAGGTCAGAGTAGTGCCACTCATGAGGAATGGACAGAAAATGCATGAGTTACTACTAAAAAAGTTACTACTGAGTGTCGTACCTCACTTATTCTGTATTGTAAGTTCAAAAATGGTGGTTCATTAAAAAAATAAAAAATAGGTGTATTTAAAATATTTTATGCAATCAAATTTTTAATTTAATTGCATTATTTTAAATTTGTTCTGTCTTCAAAATAATTCTGTAAACAAAATTCATGAAATATATAGGCTCCTTTCATTAACTACCATATACATCATGTACAGACAAAAAACATATCACTATAGTGTAATTTCTCCTTCAACAGTTTTGATATGGTATCAGTATTTTATTTACAAAACCCATTACAACTATAGTTATCAAAATAGCATTTACAGCTTGTATTTCCAATTTCATTGACAAACATAAGAAATTTTTACTTTCAGAGAGTGCAGCAAGCAACACTATGTGAAACATAACACAGATCTTGGAGTAATTTACAATTTATACAGATACCTCAAAGAATATGTTCAAGGTTTACGAAATCATTATGAGACAAAGCGCATTGAGCTGTACAAAAATAAGGCTGCCGCCTATGATATACAATGTAAAAGGACAAAAAGAGAAAAACTTTTCATGACGAATCAGGTGATGATAATGATATCGACAGACTCAATAAATATTAATGGGTGTGGTTCGGTTTCAAGTTCTGTAATGGCTCTTACATGAAAATCACCAGTCTACGTATTTCTTTGGTCTGTGTGGTCTATACATACTGACAGAAAAACAAAATAGTTTAATTTGTTAAAGGCTGTTCAAGATCAGTGCTTTAAGTAAGATTTAAAGTACTTGTAGAAATAAAGGCTGCACAAGATCTCAAGTTTTGAAAATTATTTGACATTTTTGTTACCCTAGATAAAACGTTAGCAAAAAGGATACCAATTTCAAGATGTAGCAGAGATGCAAGAAAATGCAACACAGCAACTTTTCAAGGTTACAAAAAGTGACTCCAAGACTAGCTTTAAGCAGTGGAATCAGCACTGGGTAACATATGTGACATTATGAAACAATGCAAAACAAAATAAGTTTTGAATTTAAAATTTTCAAAATAGGCTGTTGGATTGGACTGAGAACACAGTTGTTTCTGGAAAACTTCTGGGTTTATCTTTTCCTGGTTTAAACTTGAGCGTTTAAATAAGGCTGAAAAATAAGCCCATAAGTGTAAGTATTTCTCACACATGCTCTAAAGTAATACAATGTAGGACATGAAAACTCATGGTGGCAGGGATGCATTGAGACGAAAAATAACAAGTATATGGAGAAAATATTTTCCTCTCAAAAGATCCATCTTATTCGTTCTTCTAACCACAACCAAGAGATGCCAGGTAACACTTATGTAAAAAGTAGACACATCAACAAAAACGTAGCCAGAGAAAGATTTTGAGGGGGTCCAGAAAACTGGACCTGGATTTTCCTGCAGTGGACAGATTTAAAAAAACTTTCAAAATGTTTGAAACATGGTAATGTGATATATTAAATTAAAGCACATTTAAAATGGAAAAAAGCCACAAATTTGATTTTAACTTTAATGTGTTTTTAGCTAAATTGTTTAAAATATGATAAAACATTACCAAAACCAACCTTTTTGTGGTTTTTTACAAGCATGTTACTCAAAAACCAAAATATTACAAGTCTTAACAGGTACAATTTCGATATATAAAAAAAAATCATCAATATATGAGAGGTCAAGGTCCAGACCACTGGATGATTTGATACGGTACGACCTCGGGTTGTAGAATTTATAACCAATGTAATTCTGCTCTGGTAGACAACAGCTTTAATAAGGATTTTTTAAATTTACACTGCTATTCAAAATTGTTTGCACTGCTTGACATTTTGAGGACTTAGTTATTGTTCTTAATTAACATTACTCTTTGCCTGTAATCAGATACATGAAGAGATGCCATATTTATAATCATAATCATAAACATTTTTTAATAGTATAGGCCTATTGCAGAGCAGAGTACGATAAATAGATCTGGTTTTATATGGCTTAGTATAGTCATCGTTACAGTTTTATCGAATAACTGGGGTAGGGTCCAATAAGCGGACCCGGTTTTTTATATCGAAATTGGCAAACGATATTACTTAATCATAACCATCGATATAATCAATCGATACTGATGAATTATTTTTAACAACTTAAATAATCTATATGAACAGCTGTAAACACTTTCAAATAATACAATTAAGGTAATATTTTAAATTTCACGTAACATTGTGTATTAAAATGGCCGTCAATCTTAGGAAGCTTCACG
Source organism: Homalodisca vitripennis (assembly GCF_021130785.1). NCBI lineage: Eukaryota > Metazoa > Arthropoda > Insecta > Hemiptera > Cicadellidae > Homalodisca > Homalodisca vitripennis. Next base: position 60,296,432 of record NC_060212.1, read on the forward strand.
AAATTGCTTTAAAAGACGATAAAATATGTTTTTTATGGCTTCAGGATGTTGGGTTAGTGCCTAAGAATCCATTATGTGATATTTGTGGAAAGGTAACAAATGTAACTGTCAGAGGAGCTAACATGGTCGTCTTCAGATGCAAAAAAAGAAGGTAATGGTGGACACAACTTTAGTAAAAACGTTTTCGTTCTGTTTCATTTAGTTAAAGTTATGAGTTTCCCTGATTTTGGTTATGTTCATTTATTATTTGTTATCATTAAATTCACATTTTAATTTAAACATATGATTGTTATTACTTTTATATCGATTGATAGTCTATGATTCGATATGCGAATATTAGGTATCGATGATTATATTCTTCGATATAAAAAACCGGGTCCGCTTATTGGACCGTACCCAATAACTGAACTGTCAATCAATATCAACATATCTGAAATATTAAATAAAAGCCATCTTTATATAATTACATAAAATAATAAAAGAACCATACAAAGTAAACAGGATATTAGGACAGATGATAGGAAAAAGTTATATTAAAAAGAAAGAAAACCTGTTAAAAAACAAACATCTTGGGTAATTCTAAGCAATATATGGGTCAACCTCGATTTTTCTCATATTACAATATAATGTTCCAATAGTCAATTAGAAAAGGAAATGAGTAGAATTTCTTGCCGGAAAGCAGTTATAGGGAGCAGGCAACCGCCAGACGGTCATATATTGCTTAGAGTTACCTATTAGTGATCAGGGGCACTGACGTGATCTGGGCTTCAAATTTGGAACTACTCGAGTTAATTTTTTTTCTAAAAGAGCAAGCAGCGAGAAGCGCTGCGCAGCGGGCAGGCATAATGCGTGATCCTTTTTTTTATTAAAAATTTCTGATAAATTGTTATTACATATTACAATATAATGTAGGTAATGTATGTAAAACAATTTTAAACACATAATTACATGCTGGAAAGCAAAGTAAACCAATATAATCCGCCCAATACAAAATCTCCGTAAAAATCTGGTAAAGGAATCTGTGTCATTCCTTTGGCCTGAATCAATTCAGTATAGACGAAGATCACGCACGATGCTTGCCCGCTGCGCAGCGCTTCGCGCTGCTTGCTCTTTTAGAAAAAAAAATTAACTCGAGTAGTTCCAAATTTGAAGCCCAGATCACGTCAGTGCCCCTGATCACTAATAGGTAATTCTCGCGGTTGCCTGCTCCCTATAACTGCTTTCCAGCAAGAAATTCTAGTCATTTCCTTTTCTAATTGACTATTGGAACATTATATTGTAATATGACTTGCCTGCTCCCTATAACTGCTTTCCGGCAAGAAATTCTAGTCATTTCCTTTTCTAATTGACTATTGGAACATTATATTGTAATATGAGAAAAATCGAGGTTGACCCATATATTGCTTAGAATTACCACATCTTGAAACTTACAAAATCACATTATCATCTTTCAATGCTATTTTATTTAGTTTTCTAAAGTTAACTACCTTTTTTATTAACAACACTTTTAAAACATATTGTATTTAACAGTTGGTTAAGGTAATGTTGGTAATTGTTCAAATTAACTAGTATTGGTTTATTATGCCTATATCATGTGTATAATTACTGAACAGCTTTGTTATAAAAAACATATCCACATATCATACTCCACCCCTATTGAATATTGTTATAGTCTAAATTTTAGTAAACATTAAGACATTTGTTGTGTAAATGTAAATATTTGATTGTTTTAGAACACTCATATCTGACGTAATATTTATGAAGCTTACGTCTATGCGTCTATGTCCTACCGTTGAAGAATTTTTCAATTATTAGAAGGTAGAACTTAATAGTTACTTGTTTTTAACAACTGATTTCACAAGAAATAAGCTTACTAAGCTAAAGTTTCAGATGTAAACCAATGTGACATTAGAAAAATTCAAAATAAATATGCTAAACTGATATTTCCCGCCATAGAGTAAAATAGATAATGATTATACAGTTCTCTTACCACAAGACTAATCTAAGTAGCACGACTGAACTGAAGTTACCCAATATTGATGTCGGAAAGGCAAAAACAATGAGGTGATAGTGACTAAAATTAATTAATTTTAGTTCACTCCTCGTTTAGCTCATGCACGTCACACGACTAACAGATGAAAACAAAGCTACCAAATAGTGGTGGGAATAACTGAATGAAAATAACTGGTTAGTTCGGTTATTTTATTTTAACCGATTAGTCGGTTATTTTTGCTGCATCCAGTTAAATTAGTCTTTAGATAAGTTTTTCTACCGAATAATTTTCTGCAAGTTAACTGGTTGTGCAGACAGTCTATACTTGAATTGCTCGTTTATTATAATAACTTGTTTTTATTACTGAAATATCGTTCTTTAGCGATTAACTTTCGGTTAACTTTGGTGATTCGTAATTAAAATAAATTATAATTTTGCAATTTGAACGGTAATTATCTTGTAGTGTTATAAATGATATATGATAATATAACATTTTAAAATGTTATGACTATAACGTATGCACAGAAAAAAGTAATAATACAATTAATTAGAGAATTTCTTTTTCAATTACGGTTGTGCCAGTGCGGGTTTGCTTGGAATTTTTTGATTGTATATTCAGGTCCGAACTCAGACCGGGTTTTCGTACAATTTTTTCCGGAGCCAGTCACACGTCTATATGAAGGGACTGTGTCCGGTGGGGGGACACGACGGGGCCCGACCGAATATCTTTACCAGGGCTCGCCAAAGCTAAGTACGGCCGTGAGTAAATTGGCCGCGCCGCGCCGCGTACCTGTCTCAACAGGAATGGTTCATTCCCCCACCACCCCATCCCTAAAATGTGGATTGAATTTAAAAGGTAATCATTCATTCGACTAAAATAACCGATTAACGACAAAAAGATTATACAAAGATTGCTAAAAATGTTAAAGGCTATAAAACTTGGTTCTGTCCATTCTGTGATGAACCAGACCCTCCAAATAGTCCTCAATATGTTACTGTACTATCCCAAATGCAACCTACCATAAAGTCTTCGAGCAAAACCCTTGATGAACTTACTCTTGAGCTGAGCCATGCTGAGGAAGACCTAGCTAGCTATATTGAGAGTGACAACCCACTAAGGTTGGCGGGTGAAATTGGCAATGCGTTGCTGAGTGAAAATAGTGCTCTAAAGGCAAAACTCCTGCAAAGTGAGAACAGTGGCACAGCCAAAGACTTGGAAATTGAAAACCTTTTATTTGTAAATGACAATCTGAGATCAAGACTTGAGGACCTTTCCAACCTTTACGAAGATAGCCAGCGACAAATAGTCAAGATAAAACAAGAAAAGGCCAACTTGCAGAATATCTTCGAAGAACACGACCTGGACCTAACGAGAATCATTCGGGAACAAGAAAGCCAAATTCTAAAACTAAAACGCAACTTTGAAAATTGTGAAGAATTCTCTAAATCATCGGTTGATACCACAAACTCAAACTTCAAGAACGACCATAAAGACGAAATGCTTGAAAATCAGTTCCTTAAACTGAACGACATTGAAAAAAATTTGACCAAACTTGCTTTTAAGCATAATGTACTAGAACTTAGAATATCGGCCATAGAAACCAAAGTTATTCCTGTCCCGCATACATATGCGGAGATGACCGAAGACCCCCCAGCAGCTCCAATCCAAACAGCGCCTGGCCCTCTCGAGCATCTGAATAAAGTTATCGAAAAGAAACCGCCATGTACAGCTAAACTTCTGCTCCAAGGTCAATCCATTGAAGAATTTTTTAACAGCAATTTAGATGAATTCATGCGTAACCAGAACCAGATGACAAAATCCAGTTTAGCTGATATCGCGGAGAAACTACAAACTACCACCTCAAAACGTCTCACGCCAAATTTGCAGGTATTAAACAATGTGGAACATTCTGGTTTCCAAAAAAGTCCTATGCCCGTAGTTCCTTTTTTGGGTCATACCCAACCAAAAAATGGAAAAATGGAAGAGTGGAAACAGAAAATCCGAGGCCCCAGATACTTCGTAAGTTCAGCAAGAAAGAAGCAAAATATCCTGGATTAAAGATCTTCCACCAGAACACAGATAGAATCAGCAACAAAATTGACCGTCTCAACCACCTCCTAAAATCAATTTCTCCTGACGTGCTGATCTTCACTGAGCATGGCCAGGATGAAAGAACAATGGAAAACACTCGGCTATGTGGATATAGTCTTGTATCCGCATTTTGTAGAACAAACGTTGTCAAGGGGGGTGTAGCGATATTTAAACATGAAAAAATTGTAGGTGAAACCATTATTTCACTTGACGTCGAACATCTAAGCATCCCAATGATATTCGAAGCTTCTGCTATATCAATTAGCCTGAACAGGAAAGAAAATATTCATGTTCTCGGTGTTTATCGCCCGCCAAGAAGAGACAAGGAATCTTTGCTCCTTGCACTACAGACTTTATCTACCATCTTGGAGAAATGGGTATCTCCTAATACATCAATTGTCGTTATAGGAGATTTCAATGTCGACTGCTTGGAATCGTCTCCAGAGAAGACAGAACTGGAAGATGTCCTGGCAACTTTTGATGTGCAGAGACTGAATCTTCCACCTACAAGGATTGCCAAGGACTCGGCTTCGTCAATCGACATTTGCTGTGTTTCCAATGATCTACATGAGGATGTTGCTGTCCACGTCATAACAACGGGAATCTCAGACCACACTGGCCAGATATGTGAACTGGCCCTGGATATTACTAGGACAACCCCATCACCGACCGTTGGCAGAATAATAAACTCCAATAGCCTGGATAGCTTGAAGATACTACTAGCGGATGAAGACTGGCTGGACGTTCTGAGGAGGGACAATGTAGAGGCTGCCTTTGACGAATTTCTGTCTATCATAACATTGGCTCTCGACGCGACCTGTCCTATGAAAGTTTCAAGAGCAACGAGGAAAAACCCAATCAAGCACGTATTCGATGAAGAAGCTGCTCGGATGAGAGACACGTTCCTTCGGGCTCAGGAAAACTTTATCCACACTGGGAGCGAAGACGACAGGAAGACTGCTAGCCAACTCAAGAAGACCTACGACTTGAAATTAAGAAAACTAAGGCAGGAGGCAACAGCCAACTTTATAACCCAGTCCAATTGCAAATCCAAAGCAATATGGAGGGTTATAAACAGTGAGAGGAAGTATAAAAACCATAGTACCAATGATATAGAGTATGTGATGCTAGATGACGGCCAAAGGGTGGACGATCCATTGGAGGTCGCAAATACCTTTAATGCATTCTTCACGTCCATTGCTGAAGTAACTTTAAAAAATAACCAGGAAAAATCAGAAAAACATATTCTAGCCCCTAAGTTAAACATTGCATATCCTCTTACGGCATTGACACCCACGACAGAGAAAGAACTTGCCGAGATTATCACTACAATGAGGAGCAAGCCCTCATCAGGACTAGATGGATTCTCTTCCAATATTGTAAAGCATTGTCTGCAAGAGCTACTGACCCCCTTTCTTCACATCGTCAATCTCAGTCTTTCCTGTGGCTCCTTTCCCAGTGGACTGAAGATTACTAAGGTCATACCACTGCACAAAAATGGAAACAAACATGAGCTTGGAAACTTTAGACCGATTTCCCTGGTCTCCACGTTTTCAAAGATAATAGAAAAAGTGGTCCTAGTCCGAGTTGAGGATCATCTGAACAAGAACGACATTCACCTTGAAAATCAACATGGCTTCCTCAAGAAAAAATCAACGTCGACAGCTTTGGTGGACTTAGTGGAGGATTTCCATGAACACCTGGAGGATAGTGAAAACATCATTGGTCTTTATCTCGACCTTAGCAAGGCCTTTGATTGCCTCGGTCATGACGTAATCCTCAGCAAGCTTGAAGCAATTGGATTCCATAGTCGGGCTTTGGCTTGGTTTGAGAGCTACCTGAAAGGTCGTAAACAACTTGTTGAACTGAAGAGAAAGTCAAACGGAGGTTGTGCAAATATCAGGTCGTCCATGCTACCCGTCTGCCGAGGTGTCCCCCAGGGCTCGGTGTTGGGTCCCGTATTATTTATACTTTTTACACTGGATCTTCCCATATACACTCAGAATTTCAGCAAGGCAATTATGTATGCGGATGACACTGTCTTGGTAACATCCTGCAAAACTGTTGAAGACCTTGAAATAAAATCATTTATTTCCCTCAACCTAGCCATCGAGTACTGTTCGGGTAACGACTTGGTTTTCAACGAAAGCAAAACTAAACAGCTGATAATGGGTAAAGATAAGGACGACATATCAGGCCTCCCAAACATCCTCTCCGTTGATAATTTAAAGCATCTTGGAATCATATTAGATGCCAACCTTAAGTGGGACGAACACATTGACGCCCTGTGCAAGAGATTGAGCAGTGGTATTTACGCTTTAAGGCGCATTAAGGCCACCGGCACAACTGAAGCGGTTAAAATGACCTATTCCGCTCTCATAGACAGCCACATACGCTATGGTATAGTGCTTTGGGGGGGCACCGCTCAAAAAAATCTGAATCGTGTCCTAGTCTTGCAGAAAAAGGCTGTAAGGATGATGGCTGGTTTGGAGTGGAGGGTCGGCTGCAGACCTGCTTTTCTTGAGTGGAGAATTTTAACAGTGGTTAATATTTACATCCTGGAAGTCATAATAATGGCCTGTAAAATGAGTCCACCACGGAATAGAGATGTACACCGACACTTCACACGCCATGCCAGTGATTTCAACCTGCCATCTCATCATAGCAGAAGATACGAGGGAAAGCCTTCCTACATAGGAGCCAAGCTATACAACTGTTTACCTGAAGAGATCAAGAGGTCCAGTCCAGAGAAGCTGAAGAGAGTACTCCATCGATGGCTTCAGCTGCACCCGTTCTACTCTGTGGAAGAATTTCTGAACTGGCGTACTTAGTGAAAAAAAAAAAATGTAATTTGATATGGGGAAATTATATTGTAATTATTGACACTATTTCAATCTTTAAGATTGTAAATAAAGTAATTCTCTCTCTCTTCTCTCTCTCTCTCTCTCTAAAATAACTGACTGGTTAGTCGGTTATAAAATCCATTCGGTTATCCCATCACTACTACCAAAGTTAAACTTCACGAAACTCAATATACTAAAGATTGTGACGGGACTCCTGTAGCGGTTACTTTGTACCAGCTATATATTTATCCAAAAAGTAACCGTTACTAAAACTTCAGTCTCCGTTACAGTACTCTTTCCCGTTACAGTTACGTACTTAGTCTCAATCACGTTTTTAACGTTAAAGTTACAGATACTTCAAGTAAGTAACTAAAACTAGTAACTTTTAGATGTAAGTGGCAGCGTTTAAGTGTAGTTACTCTATGTCTCTACGAATACGATACTAGTGGTTCTCCCTGCAGTTTACAAAATAACTTTTTCTTGAAAATTTTTTATCCTGCATCATTCAAGATAAAAAGGTACTTTGATTTGTTTTATTAAATGTATTTTATGTTCAAGTGAAATTAAAGATTTTTTAATTATACAATTTTATTATTATTGCTCCTGTTGATATTATTGTTACAGTTGGTTCCGTGTTCTTATATTTATATTGTGTTTTTGTATGTAATATTTAGAAATGTACCTCATAATATTAGTACTGTCATAAGTAACTCTAATAAAAGGGTAACATAATATCCCACCTGTACTCATGTGCATGTGGAATTGGTGAATCGCTGTAACGGGGGAACTCTGGAATACTTAGTAACTGATGCATTCTTTGTAACTTCTGAGTACATTGTAACTGACGAGTACTATGTAACCAATATTTGTAACCGGTTGTTGAGAGTACTTGTAGCGGTAACTGCGGAGTAACCTATTTTTAGCACATCTCTACAAACAATGAACTTACTAAATTAACTATACAAACAAAAATATAACACTATCAAAAATAATGAAATTAATTAAAATAAAATACCTTATCATCTAACTCAACCACGCAACAAGTAATCTGGTACCATTGTCTTCAATTAATCATAACAGATTCCTAGATTTTTATACGGCGATCTTAGAAATCAGATATGTATGTATTTCAATAAACACTGAATCACAAAAAGTACTTGCTCCGCCAGGACACGAACCCGGATCTGTCACTTCTCAGGCGAGTGTGCTTCCACTACACCACAGAGCGCTTACTTTTTCCGATTCAATTATTTTGTATTTGGCCGTATCTGTCACGTATGGGTTTAAATAAGCAAACTAACATATGATCGGAAGACCAAGTACCTATCAAACTATTAGAGTATAAATAGCTAATGTAAAGGAAATCAATGACATTACATGTACTTAATATGTAATTGTTTTCGGAATAAAGAGATGTTGAGTTTGAAATTATTGCAACGTAAATACGCTTTCAAAGTTCCTGTAAAGTACATTGCCTACGTAGAAAAGGTTATTAGAACGAAGCATTAATTTAATGTTTAATAATTACGCTTAATTTATAATGAATTGCTAATGTAAATTTGAAGGCATCATGACTTTATGTCAAGCCAAAACTCGTTACTGTTACAACACGAAGAAAAAAGTACGTCAAGGTAGTGTGGTCTCTCGTCGTCTGTTCTGTCCTCCATTGTGGTGTATTGGTTATCTTAGTGGAGGTAACGTGTTTACATTATTTAAATTTGAAGGAACTTGTTGTTTTCTAAAATACTTTTTGATAGCTCATATGAAGTGTTTTCAAGTTCTGAAGTGCACGCTATTATATGTTATCTAGATTACACCTAAATTATGAGATATTTGTAATTAAGTGGATCTTATTATATTATGTAGTGGAGTTTTAGGTTATAACGCACTATTTGTGTTGCTATACATTGAAATATTTTACTTTTTAACAGTTTTTTTTATTTGTTTATAATACAAGATTGATTAACGCAGATCTAATACGTATAAGAATAAGATTCTTCTTAGTGACTCTTGAAATGGTATTTCTCAGATTTAAGTACTTTGCTAATGATTTCAGATGTTTACAAAATTTGATGAGTTTCAGGTTCATCCACAAGAATAAACTTAATATGTCTGGATCAAAAACAGCATATGTTCACTTAATTACTGGATCTGATAAATTTAAAGTAAGCTTCCAATATATAAATGAATCTGTTAATGTCAACAGACAGTTTAATTTTGAAAGACGCTCCGAGGAAACAATTCAGTGTTTTCTGGCACGAGTAACTGTAAATCTTGAAAAAATTGTTGATATAAAGCTGAAGAAAAAACGAAAGAAAGAACAAAATGATGAAGACAAAAAAGTTGCCAACGTCGTTGTTCAACTATTTTCTGGTGAAGATACAGTTCCTGACTCTGAATTGTGTAAGGATGTGTTTTTTACAAACAAGTACCCTTTTGGTTCTTTAAAACTAAAAATGATGGGAATAGATTACAATGTTGCTATTAATTCACCTTGGATTGATCAGATGACTCTTCCCACAAGTATAATGGCAGGGTTCCCAGTATACACAAATTGCTTTGAGACAAAATACATAGACAAATCTTTATCATCATTCATTTGGATGAAGTCAAGAAACAAAAGTGTTGATAAAGTTTCATCCCCATCACAGAAATCCAGTAATAAGGAAGACTTGAACAACTGGTCAGTTGTTGGAGAAAGTTTTGTTTATATTCCTGCTACTGCTGACATTGGTCATAAATTGAGATTAGAGTGCACTCCTAAGAATGCTACTGCTATTGGTCCTCCTGTCTTGTGTGAAACTAACACCGTTGTTGAAGCTGGACCTGGTTATTGTCCATTTGAGAATCGTCATGCGTACACACGTCAAAGTTCAAGTCATCAGAGGTAACTTATGATTTTTAATAATAGGTTAAGGTAGGGTACAATAAGTGGACCCGGTTTTTTTATATCTAAGAATTTAATCATCGATACCTAATATTCGCATCTCTCAAATCCTAGACTGTCAATTGATATAAAAGTATCTATAGCCCTCAATAACAATCATTTGTTTTAAATTAAAATATGAATTTAATATTTACAGTGATGAAACAAATTATTATAACCAAAATTAGGAATACTGAAGACGACCATATTGGCTCCTCTCACAGTTACAGTTCCAAGTTTCTTTCCCACAAATTTCACATTATGCGTTTTTCGCTACGAGTCCAACATGTTGAAGCCACGTAAAACATGTCTTATCATCTTTCAAAGCAATGTTGTGTAGTTTTCTAAAATTGACTGCCATTTTTAACCCTTTGAGTGCCGCAGCATTTTGCTATATGGTATGCATAAAATGCCAAGCGAAAATGTCTGATTCTGCAAGGGTATGGTTAAAAATTCATAACAAATTTATTTATTGGTATAATGTCTTGCGTTTTTTTTTTTTTTTTTTTAGATAAATATATTTTCGGTACTTTGGGATTATACCGACCACACTAGTATGAAGAACACAAAAATAGAAATTTATAGAAACAAACATGATAGAACGAAAAAACAACTCTTCAATTACAAAATTACAAACTTACAAGCATTTCCAGGTATTGTGATCGGTATTGTTGTCGCTGTTATCTTATCTTTCTCGAGAATCCTGATTACGGCAGGCCGCGCGGCATCACGTGATTTGCACGGTACATAATTGCCTTTCCATTACAATTCAATTTATATTTCTGATTAGCCCCTCTAGAATTTGATATTTTACTGATAGATACTATCTCGAGGGATGTTTTTCTTTCGTCGACATCAGCGCGGGGCAGCACCGAAGGTGCTGCCAAAGCCCGCGCTGATGGCCGGAGGCACTCGCATTTTGGGTGGCGGAATGTGATCAAGAATAAAAACAAGTTTTTAGTGTTTTTTTAATAAAGAGTTTAGTTTGGTAAATGATTGTTTTTGTTGAATTTTTGTGTTTGGAGAAATGTAGAGGTAAAACACGGAAGTACAACAAAGCGATGCACCAGCTGAACGGGCGGCGAGACTGCAATCACGTTATCTACTAGAGACGCTCGACTTTGACCTCTGTCTGAGGATGGGGAGGGGTTTGCGATAAGACAATTCCTGTTTTATATTGACGAAATATTGTTCTACGCTAATCTAGTAATCAGTAGAAACGAAATGTGAAATAACGATTCATGTCTGGGTGTGGTCGGTATAATCCCAAAGTACCATATTTTCTTTATACATATAATACATTGATCACCTATTTAACGTTTTTATACAAATAAAAAAAAATCATTAACAAAAACTATGAGCAAATACATTTTGTTTTTTATTTTGACACCACTTAGGGTACTTTGGGATTATACCGACCACACCAGTATGAAGAACACAAAAATATAAATTTATAGAAACAAACATGATATAACGAAAAAACAACTGTTTAATTAATAAATTACAAGCTTTTCCAGGTATTGTGATCGGTATTGTTGTCGCTGTTATCTTATCTTTCGCGATAATCCCGATTAGGGCAGGGCGCGGCATCATATGATTTGTATGGTACATAATTGCCTTTCCATTACAATTCAATTTATATTTCTGATCAGCCCCTCTAGAATTTGATATCTTACTGATAGGTACTATCTCGAGGGATGTTTTTCTTTCGTCGACCAAAGGTGCTGCCCCGCGCTGATGGCCGGAGGCACTCGCATTTTGGGTGGCGGAGTGTGATCAAGAATAAAAACAAGTTTTGAGTGTTTTTTCAATAAACAGTTTAGTTTTAGTTTGGTAATGTTTGTTTTTGTTGAATTTTTGTGTTTGGAGAAATGTAGAGGTAAAACACGGAAGTACAACAAAGCGACGCACCAACTGAACGGGCGGCGAGACTCTGCAATCACGTTATCTACTAAACCGCTCGACTTTGACCTCTGTCTGAGGGTGGGGAGGGGTTTGCGATAAGACAATTCCTGTTTTATATTGACGAAATATTGTTCTACGCTAATCTAGTAATCAGTAGAAGCAAAATGTCAAATAACGATTCATGTCTGGGTGTGGTCGGTATAATCCCAAAGTACCCAACTTAGTGTTATTGAAATATTTTATTTTTTCACTTTTAGTTATTCTATCTTATACTCCATTTAATTCTTTATAAAAACTTTTTTTAAACTTATAAATAAGTTTGAAAACACTATAAAACTAGAAATTTTCTAACCTAATACTCTATGTATTGTCTACACTGCTAATGCTTAAATTTAATGCCTGCAATACTAGGTCTTCATTGTCAGCAATGTTTTTACGATTCATTGTTTATAAATATCACTGAACAAATACAAAAAACATAAAAACTATACAAATGTATTGAGTAAAGTACTAGATGCTTACGATCGCCTTAACTCACGGTCAAGTCATTGTTATACTTACACACAGGCTAGAACAACATACACAAACGAAATAATTTGAAGATACTAACACTACAAACCCATTTACACTTAAAAACTTTCAATATCATTTGTGAAATAAACAGCAGCGCAAATAAAACATGTGACGGCTTGTCCGCCTAGTGGTCGATTCTAAACTTGACTGACGCGCTACAACCGCCGTAAAAATCCTAATCTAACCAGAATGCAACAAAACCTACATCAAAAGTTACATTGAAGCCTTTGGAATGCGTATGTATAGTCATTGAGCCAATTTAGATAAATACTAGATAAAATATAAGCGTTACTGCAGAAGGCGCAAATAGCGATTCTGGCATTTCTTGCATATAATGCAGGATCGCTAATAGCGATGCTCCGGCACTCAAAGGGTTAATAATCAAATGTTACTTACGTAAAATTGAAATATTACCTTACGTGTATTATTTGAAAGTGTTTACAGCTGTTGATTATTTAAGTTGTTCAAAATAATTAATCAGTATCGATTGATTACATCGATGGTTATGATTAAGTAATATCGTTTGCAAATTTCTATATAAAAAACCGGGTCCGCTTATCGTACCCTACCCATAGGCTATTACTCTTGAATATAATTGAAAGTCTAAATATCAGGTCTAAACTCTTATTCATCTTTACATTTATTGTACATATTATCGTCAATTCCCATCCTACTCCAATATGTTGCAAAGTAAGGTTGGGAAAAGAGAAAAAAAACACATAATAAATGTTGGGGGTAGACTTTAATAAGCAGCCTACACTCTTTATTCGGTTGTTTTTATCAATTCCTTTGATTGTTTTTATCCGAATGAATAATTCAATATTACAATTTATTTACAAAACATACTCCTACTTATTAGTTGTACAGTCATTTGTCATGTAAACAATAAACAGCAACAAGTAACTAATTTGAGAATTTGAAAATGACGATGAATATGAGGAAATTATGTGATAAATTTCTAGATGTACATGGGTTTGGCTCCTGCCTTTACAAAAGCGGTTTCTCACTGCTATCCGCACAACCTATAAATATTGTAGCTTATTTCTAATGTGTAAGTCTAAGCCATAATTGGTTGTTACTTTATAATGTTACTGTTAAATTTATTTTATTAAAAATTATAATGTATTAAATTCTTGTTGTAAATGTGTTATAATTCTTGTTTTGTACGATTAATATATAATAACGAATTTAATATATTGAATATTTCAATAATAACGATTGAATAACGAGTGTAGGCCGCTTATTAAAGTCTCACGAATATTGGAAATGCAAAGAAAGCTGGTTTGGTTAGGTTGCTTTAGAAAATTTTGGTAATTATTTACTTTAGCCACTGCACACTTTTAGCCAAATTTCAACTTAAAATAAGAAAATTAATGTATAGTATACTAGTATAATAGATGTAAAAGTAGTAAAGCCTAAATAATAACAGAAATTACAATGGAAACACCCCTGGCCATCAATGTTCGTTGTATGTATTTATCCACATGCTATCTTTATTTTTTTCTAGTCTTAAAACTCATCTGTTGAATTATTTGTTTGACTTTGCCAGACTTTTAGAGTTTTCCAGCAGATAAAAAGAACACTTGTTTTGTTCCTGTGCTTTTTCAAAAAAGTAAAATGTGCAAGATATATATTTTTTTGTATTTGTAATAAATTTGTCTTTATTTTGTGTAATTTGGATTGTTATTTGAATGTGGTTGAAAGTAATATACTGTGCTAAATGTGAAAAAAGAAAACAAAAACATACGTCTTTTGAAATAACTGTTAATAACTTTTAACTGTTAAGTTTTATTTACTTATAATTTACTTTAAAAATATGCTTGTAAAACTTCTAAAAACGTGTAGCACTCACTATAAGTGAATATAGTCAGCACTTTCAGGGTTAATTTACTACAAAACAAAAGAAATATTATAAATTTATCTTAGTAAATGAATGTAGAGTAAGATTCTAAATGAAAACATTCAAAACACGCTTACCTCCCAAGGGCGCTTCTCAGAAGATGGCGGCACTGAGCGGCTGATGGTCAAGGGTTGTAAAATAAAATGTATAATGTAAAAAAATCCAAAGTTTAATGTTTCTTCAATGAGTAATGTAATTCAATTAGTTATTTTCTTTCATGCTCCAAATTATTTTAAAATTCAATTAGATATTTATTTTACCACATACAGATTTTATTTACTAAATCAATCATAATAATGAGAGTCAGGTATTTAAAGAATCAGAATATTCTGAACTTGGGCCAACACGTCATTTGATGTTATTACAGATGTACATTAAACAATCAGAAAATAAACAAAAATATAATAAAAAAAATCCAAGTCTTGTTGAAATGTTGTTTGTTATGTGGTTTCATTCATAACTTTCAGAAAAATACAATAAAGTCAAAAGTTTGTCATAGATTTTTTCAGTTGTAGGTTTAGTTGTAAAATTTGGTGATTTAGAATGTATTGATGAATCAGTATACATACATACATATGTTTGTTATTCTCCAGATTTCGGGTTGTGTCATATAATATACTCGCAGATGTGTACTCTTCCACGAGTTTCGCCCAAAGTGAACTCTTCGGCTACTGTCCCACATATGCTCTGAATATTGACTACAGAAAGCAGTTGATCTTGAAAGAGTTGCTTGGTGAGTATTTCTGATAGCAATGTAATTTGCAGTATCTAAACTTGTAGCCATACTTGAATATAAGCAAGATTTAGTGTAGTACAAGTATTACAAAAAATGAATAATAGAATGATATAAGTATTAGTACTATGTATATATATTAATTGATTAAATTTGTATAAATGGCAATAGACGAATTTAATTTCAATAAACATTAAATCACAAAAATTACTTGCTTTGCCAGGACTCTATATATATAGACAACTCTTGAATGAACACTTAATTATTTGAAAAGTATTATTTATACGTTTTTAATCTATTAAATTTTGCTGTGTCCATAATGTCAAGCTTACATTACTTCAGACTATTCTTCAAGACAAAGTGAAGTCTTTTTTACATCTGAAGAAAAATATTTTAATTTAAATGATTATGTAAAAGGATTTAAAGAAATAAAAATAAAGGCTGTTTCAACCTTTTGGCCACTATGAGTTAAAGCTTACAGAGATTCCCAACATTGAGTGTTCTCCTGTTTTAGTGGTTTTTGACATATTTATTGAATATGATAATACAAATTTTATTTACAGTAAATGAAGTTTAGTTTACCTCCAGTTTGCCTTCCTCTTTGCGCAGCATTTGGAATCTGACGCTGAGACAGACTAAGAGGAGCTAAACTCAACATTCATATTGAATCAACCCTTCTCACCATAGCTACGTTATGTGTAGAAAACTTGGTTGCTCCACCGTGCTTAGATATCATGTTTAAAGCATTGTAGGTCACTCAATTGTGCACTTGATGAGACAATGAGAACCTTTTCATCTATATTGCACTATATTTTCTAGTCTAGTTGTCTCTGATGTCGAAACAGTGTAAAGAGTTCATTTTGAACTTCTTTGTCACCAACATTTTTGAAGATGACGACCTTAAAATTATGTCCTCTGTTTCTTTTTCGGCCATTGCCCCTAAAATAGTTTTATCACCTCATTAGTTGTATGAGCAGTTGCCCCATCTTGCTGGAACCACATCCTCCTGCGCACTAAATGATTTCTCTGAACTTCATGGATTATGAAGCTATGTAACATTAACAGATAATATTGCGAATTGACTGTAACTGTTGAACCAACCTCTTTAAAAAGTATGGCCTGATGACACAACTTTTTGTTACACCACACCACACAGTAACCTTGGGACTATGCATTTGTTCAGGATTTGTAGCAAACCAACAATGAAAGTACTGTTTATCAACATAACCGTCTAGATAAAATCGTCACTCATCATTAAAAATTTTCATCGGACGTTACAAAATCAATCATATGCTCTGGAGATGCTTTCCGCATTGTATAACCATTAAGCTTTAGCTAATGGACAATAAACATTTTATATGGGTGGAAATGCAAATCAAAATGCAATATTCGTCTTATCAAGCAGTCAGACATGCTTAAAGCAGCATCTTGTTTATGGGCCGGCCGCTGAGGACTGCCTTCTACAGCTGCTCCTCTTACTTGTTTAATATTCTCCGGTGTTCGGACTGTCCTTGGACGGCCTGTCGACTTCTGTTTTAACGTTGAACCAGAAGGTACTTACAAAAACCTTCAGATAATTTTGCCGCTCCCTGTATACATTTTTAATGCATTCATACATACGAGGTATGGCTATTAAATAACGGGACTGATATTGTAAAAAAATTTATTTTCATTTTAAACATAATTACTTATTATCACCTTCAATATACACCCCTTCTCTATCCCTGCAACACTCCATGCAAATTTTCCATTGTTGGAAACAATGCTGAAAGTCATCTTCTGTCAACTCTTTCAGGAGTCTTGCCGCTTTTTCTTGAACAGCTTCTACAGATTCAAATTTCGTACCTTTCAATGCAGATTTCACCTTAGGGAAAAGATCAAAGTCGCATGGTGCTAGGTCTGGCGAGTAAGGTGGATATTCTAACACTGGGATGCTGTACTTGGTCAGGAACCGCTTGACAGATAACGCGGAATGAGCTGGCGCATTGTCTTGGTGCAAAGTCCATGATTTGTCCTTCCACATTTCGGGTTGTTTTTTTCTTACTCTTTCACGTAGTTTATTAAGTACCTCAAGATAGTAATGTTGATTAATTGTTTGACCTTCAGGAACCCAGTAAAGGTACACAATCCCACGAATGTCGAAAAAAACAATCATCATTGCTTTAAATTTTGACTTGCTCATTTTTGCTTTTTTGGCTCTCGGTGAAGTTGAGGTCTTCCAATGCATGGATCATAAGTAAAAAAACCACGATTCATCACATGTTATTATTCTTTCCAATAAATTTGGGTCATTTTCAATGGCATTCAAAGTGTCAGTACAAACATTTTTACGAGCTGCTTGTTGATCAATCGTAAGAATTTTTGGTACCATTTTTGCACACACTTTTCGCATGTTCAAATTGTCATGTAAAATTTGCCGTACACATTCTTTATCAATGCCTACAGATTCACCAACTGCACGAATGCTTAATCGTCGGTCAGACCGAATCAAATTAGCAACTTTTTCGACATTGTCTTCCGTTTTTGATGTTGAAGGACGACCTGGCCGCGAATCATCTCCCACGTCTTGTCGACCATCTTGAAAACGCTTAAACCATTCAAAAACAGGAGTCCGCGATAAACATTCACTGACATACACTTCTTTTAGTAAATTATAGGTTTCTGTAGTGGTTTTTCCATGTTTAACGTGAAATTTAATAACAATTCGTTGTTCTATTATTACGCTAACCATTTTTCCAGCAATACAAAATAACAACACTTACATAAATGAAGGTTATGACACAACGATATTGTTTACAGAAACGAGACTAACTGCATTCTGAAGAGGAAGTCTCAAACTACACAGCTGTTGGTCATTGTTGGTTGGCGCATGCGCACTCGTTCCACTGCAGCGTCAGTCCTGTTATTTAATAGCCATACCTTGTATACACACAAAACAAATAAAACTAAACTCACTTTGTGAAATGATGGAAACGTTCCAAAACTCAAGTACTATGCAAAATATGTGGCGTCAAAGTATTTTCATTACCGTAATATCAACAATATTTTGGTACCAAATATACAACAATCTCCAATCTAATCGCGGCTCCAATGATGAAATTACGAGCTTCACAATGAAAGCAAAACAACTTGAAAATAAGGAAACTTAGGGATGATAAATATTACAAAACTAGTATTGCACAATGTTACTCAAGCTTGATTTATTTAAAATGTTGTTATGCAATATTTCCCTATTGATATTTTTCTTAAGGTTATTTATAGTTTCTTTACAATATTTTCCTGTATATGATTCAACCTCAAATTATAAGAAAACCACAAATCTTATGTCACATCCTGCTGTTAATTCGTTAATTTTTCTCCCTTACCTGTTTAAATTGCAAGGTATTCTTAAATTCAAAGCTTGAAGAATACATTAAGCAATATTTAATGCATGGATGGTGCTTTAATTTGGGCTATTCGTTCAACTATAATACATTTTGTATGGATATTCTGTATTCTAGGTTACGTTAGATATTATTCTGCAAAGTTGTTGTTTTGTTGTGTTTTTACAGAACATGTTGTCTAGGTTACAATGCGGATCTTGTGTGCTTGCAAGAGGTAGAGACCAAGTTGTTTGAGTCGGATTTAGTGCCTGTGCTGGGAGAACAAGGTCTTGTTGGAGTCCATGCTAAAAAGTCCACAATCAGAGAAGGAGTTTCTACATTCTATTCACCGTCAAAGTTTAAGCAAGTACATATGAATTTTGCTACCTTTTATATATCAACTGCTTGAACTTAAAAGCATCTGTTTATGTTACATGTTCCACAATTTGTTTCGTTAACTTTTTCAAAATGCTGAAATGGAAATCTGATACCCAGCAATAGGTGGCTTTGGTAATCATATGTTGTTTGTCTCATGTTACAGACTGTTGGATACCCAAGAGGTGATTCTAGGAGAGGAACTGGTTAACAAGAGTTACTGTTCCCGAATCTTGGCAACTGTTGAGAAAAACACTCAGCTAAAAGAAAGGATCACAGGCTTGGGCACAACTGCCTTGGTGGGTAAAGTTACACTGATCAAAACTTTTGTAATGTTTATTTCTTTGTTAAATTTTTGTTATTAGGGAGTCAAATGGTTGGTTAGTTAAAAAAATTTCAATTTTTAGGTTTAAAAACAATACAATCCCTATATTATTAAATGAGAGATATAATTAAGATTTATGATTCCATGAGAAGAACTCATCAAGTGTGTAGTATGTGTGGTCTTTGCAGCCAACACCGTAGGTTTCTCTTTGTAGATCCTGGGATGTCTTTCAGATGATGTGGTAGTTTAGATTTGACAAACTGAGGAAGGCTGACATTTCGAGTTCCTCCTTTGATGAGGCACTAACTCTCAAAGTGGCATCATCAACATACAAACACAACTTTTCTAACTCTGGAATACCTTTAAGGTAGCAGAGGAACAACAGAGGTCCCAATATTGATCCTTGGGGCACCCTAAAGAATGTTTGTTCTAGAGTTGAGGTATATTTAATTGTAAAATTATTTTTGTTATTTAGGTGTTCAATACTGCTGTCTATTTTGTATGTATGATTTGAACCAATCATATTCCTTCCCTTGAATACTAAGCATAGTCAACTTATGTAGCAATCTTGTATGGCAGACACTGTCAAATGCCTTATGCAAGTCCATGAACACTCTTATCACCTTATCGACTCTATCAACATCTTTTGATCTCATCTTTAAAAACTAGGTTCCTAAATCTGGGATCAATACAAGTTGCCAAAGTTAGTGTTCTGTTTTCAAGATTGCATAATCGTTCTCGCATGCAACTCTTGACACAACTTCATATTTCTATGCCTGTATTTGTCAAGGCCATGTCTTCTGGTTCTATGCGTGGACTTTAGGTGCTCAGTGGAAAACAGGTGATCGCTAATTTATATTTTATATATACCTGGTACGTTGTTGTACATAAATAGATTCTCTATACATGTAAATACATCCATACATGTTTACGTACATGGAACATATTGTGGAAGCTCATCTTATAATCTACCATTTCCATTATTTAAAAGGAGAAGGTAGAGGTTATGACTTGTAATTTTAAATGTATATTTATCTCCCTAAATCTCTGCAAATTACTTTGAAGTAGCATGGTATTCTTAGGCTTGCTCCCCCTCAAAGGATAATTTAATTAAGTAGAGTTCAGATGAAAGTATTCAATGAAGTATTAGATGGAACGACTTTGTGTATCGGTGAAAACATTGTCATGAACCGAAAGTTCGTCCATTGCAAACCTCGGACCTGTAATGATGGACTGTAGTCTGTCCCACAGTAGAGCTGTTTATTTATATGTTGTATTTATTTTTTATCTTTGCTTTTTCCCGTATTGGATACATGTATGGTTTTGAGTGGCCACTCTGTTAAATTTGCATTGACCATACAGCTAACTTTATTTTGTTGTCACTTAAATTTTTTACCCTGATTAATCCTTAACATGGTTGTTTCACCCCCAGAGAATCGGGAATTGACTGTATGAGATACTGGAGAAGAGAATCAAAGTTGGTATCACAGTGTAGTAGGAGTTGCTGGTTGCCAACTTTAGAATACTCCACCATTAGCTCCACATCTTGAGATGAGGGAACATTCTTGGAATTATATGGTAGATAGGCTGATTCTTTTATCATGCTCCGTTCTCCACCGTAAAACAACACCTAAACAATCAATATACATATTAGAAAGTTTGAATCAGGAGATAACGAGGTCCGAGCTACACCCAAGGGCTGGTGGCTAGCTCTGTGCTCCCAGCTAGACCTATACTTCCAGGTACAAAGTATTAACATATTTTGAGAAGTAAAAATAAGAAAGTCTTAGTTATCAAGTTACAAGATTTTTAATCCTCTCATACTTTAGAGAGATAAACATTTTTTTAGTTTAGTTCTAATGCAAGTCACGTTGTTATACAGTTTTTGTTGAATTAATTTGGAATGTTCCAGGATGTTAAGTTTGTTTTACAAGAAATAAAAATTTCTAGTTTAACCTCTCCTTCTAGAGTGACAATTTTAAAAAGCCTTCTTGTTTCTAAAGAGCTGAACTAATGGGCAACTCCTGAAATCGTTTGGTGTTCAATCAAATACGAGAAATTATGTTTCTCACTGCCATTACAATTTTCTCTTACAAAAGTTTCTCTATTTTTCAGGCTCTAACACTGGAGAACAATGAGAAGCCTGGAGAGATCCTAGTGGTTGGAAATACTCACTTCTACTTCCACCCTGATGCTGATCACATTCGACTACTGCAGGGAGGCATACTAATCGCATTTCTGTCAGATATTGTTGACAGCATTAAAGCTAAAGTGAGTTGTGCTATAGTCCACCTATGAATCAAAACCATGGTTTCTTCAAGGTGAAATGAAAATGCACACAACAAATAAGGCACAAAGTTAATAGTCGAGTGTGGTTTTAAAGGTTTTTTGTGGTTTTAAAGGTTTTTTTGTACTTTCACCTAGTGTAGTAAAATGTACCTAATGCATTTACTGCCTAAGTCTCTTCCACATCTACAACTGTATATGCATACGTTCAGCTGACTGTCTACCGACACAGTTTCTTATACATATATACTTCTTGTTTTGTATCCACACTAGCCAGCCAATGTTTGTCGAAATAGTACCAGTGACTGTGTACTGCTTACAAAAGTGAATCATACCCAAACCATCCAGTTTGTTTTAGATGAAATTTTATTTTTTGGAATATAATAATTTATGTTAATGCATACACTGTTTTTAATGGCTTGATTTTTTGTCAGTTTCACTTAATCCTACTTTGAGACATTCCGATATGTTCCTGTAACAAGTCAGGTTTTTTATTTTCACTATTCTGCAATACCTACATTTCATAATAGTGGATGATAATGCTCTAATTTAATATTCAGTTTCGCTGTCGACACTGGATTCCAACATTGACATTTTTGAGTGCGCAGTTTACACAAAACCAAATACTTTTTTTGTAGTACAAAAATTAATTTACAGCTCAATTAGTGTCATTAGACGAAGAAAAATTATAAATTGTTTATTTTTCTCTCCCCCTCTCACCCTTGATGACAAGATTTAAAGAATATGCATGTTTTTATCCAAACATTTTTTAAATTAAGATAATTCCATACATTATTTTTTATTTGAAAATAAGATTACCTTCTACAAACTGGAGATAAATTAATTTTAAATATTATTTTGGATCAAAAAGTTATATTTTTTTTGTTTAAAGTTTGTTATTGATGATGGAAGGTTTGAAAGGATAATAGGATTTTGAATATTTGTCATCATGATATGTTACAACAGGTTTAACACAACATTGCGAGGATTGGAATCTATCCTCTTCGTCAGGTTGGGGAAGGTATTAATACATACAAAAATAAAGAACAGAAAGAAAAAAGAAAAGGTTTGAAACATACCCAAAAGCTGCTTGGAGTCCAGTCCAGGCGTTGTCACTGCACAGAATGCAAGTCCCGGGCACAAGTCACGAGTACGAGAATCACACTCACACATCACACCAGCATGCGAGAGTATCTCACTTTTGCCCATGCTGGTGTGATTCTCGTACTCGTGACTTGTGCTTGGGACTTGAGGATTATCTTCCCCCACCTGACTTAAGAGGATAGATAACAATCTTCAAAATGTGGTGTTATACTTTTTGCAACATATAACGATGGCAAATGTTCAAAGTCCTGGTATCCTTTCAAAGTTATAGTGTTTACAGTGCTGAAAATATGAGAAAGTTAAATTTTTAGGAAACAACAAAACATGAAACCATAGCAACTAAAAATAATACGGATAATAGGTATTTAACACTTTGTTTACATTTAAGTACTTTAATACTTATTTCTGCTTTTTTTTGTGGTGTGGTCATACACAGAACATTGTAGATTTATTACATTTTATATGTACAAATGCTACTAAGGAAACTGCACAGAATTCAAATGATCATGCAGTTTTACCTTTAAACCCCCAATAAAATATGGTTTTAATAAACATATGACCATAAAACTGTTTAAACATTATTTGTACATATATAAGTAATAGAACATTAAAATTAAAAACAATTTATAATGTCTAGTTTTTTGCTGTAATGTTCCCTCAACTATTGTCAAGAATAAAATAGTATTTTATAAAGAGTATTTAATATTAAAATTAATTTATTCTTAAAAAATAATAAAATGGTCCGAAAGAAAAAATAAAGTAGACTGCCATATTGGACAATAATAGTGGCTGATTTAAAAAGTTTGGAATATGAACGATATCAACTCTTAAAATCAGACTCGAAGGACAATAACAAAAATAATAAAAGATGTGTAGAGAGATAGAATAAATTAGTTTAATCAATCCGTGTTGTGAAAAATAGTAAATATTTCACAATCGAATTGAAACACTTTATTGAGATTGAGGTATACATATAAGAGAAGTGGTTTATTTTATAAATGAATGGATTATTCTAAGTTTTCTTCATTTGTCACACAAAGCACAGTACAAAAACATGAATATTTCCTCCTCCCAAACGAACTGTTACAGGGTCGAAACTTTATGTAGGCAAATAAACAAGGGGGAGTACAAAATAAAGTGCACAGAAATCAGTCATCAGACATTGAGGGCAAGAATAGACAATTGCACGGGAAAATCCTCAATTACTCTTGAAGTGGTACAAGGAAGACAGGGTCCACACCTTGGAGTAATGACACTTAAATAAATGTTTTAAAGATGTGCTTGGCCTCAAAACAAGCAACTCTCTCTGAGATGACGTCATGCACGATTCATAACCAAGAATCAGCCGGGTGACTCCATGCCAAGATCACGCAATGTCAATTGTGTCCGAGAGCAGTATCTTACATTGTTTTGATCAATTGGGGAGCTATCACCTAAACAACAATCTGTTTCTATGCAGGGAGCCATTGCAGCCCATTTATTGATATTTATAAACAGAATCCCTAACTAACTTACAACCGTGAAACCGTTATTAAGCAGAGTATTTTGTTCACTCTGATAAACCTTTAACAAGCCATGAAAATCTTTACAACTTGTAAAGACTGAAGAAAGATCAATCAGATTTATGTTGTAAAAAGTATAATATGGAATTTTTCATTACTAATACTCTGAATTCAATTATGATTTACTGTTATGATTTTAGAATCCAGGAAAGAACGTGTCACTTTTGTGCTGTGGAGATTTCAATAGTGTTCCTGAATGTGGCATCTACAAACTTATGACAGAAAATCATGTTCCAGCTGACTTCGTTGACTGGAGAAGTAGTAAGTTGATTTATTTAAATAAGTTCTGAAGGTGAACATACGATTCATATTTTATGGGATTCAAAAGTAAAAGGAATTTTGAAAAAGTCGATTCCCTCTTAGTTCTTAATGTAATGACCTCTTTCAGAGTATTTGTACTGCCTAAAGGTTCATGGTAAGGTCCTGTTAATGGATTTCTTTAAAAGTATTGTTTTACTTGAATCCTTGCAACACCATAGGTAGATAATATCCTAACGGTAAACTTTGACATAAATATCAAATTCGATTATATCCTAAATAACAATATCAATCAAAAACATTTTAATAATATAACAGCATTTAAATTGTACCATCAATATCAATATTGTAATACAACAATTTATAAATTTACAGGATGCGTTTTCTACTAATATCGTAATATTAAAACATAAATCAAATTAAATACAACTGATCATAACCTTAGAGATATCATAAAATGTTAACTTAAAAATAAAAATAATAAAATATATTTTCATTAAGTTAGGTTTTATAGCAATGTTCAGACAATGAAAGTTCCAGTGAGCTAGGGAGGGTAGCTCAAGAGTGCGCTGAAATAATATTGTCATTGACTCAACGTCAACTGAAGCCGACGTGGTACAAAAACACCAATCGCGAGACGGTACCGTAAATAAATATTCCTTTAAAAATTATTATGGGCTGAAATAATAAAGTTTATGTATTAAAATTAAACAAAAGAACATGTACTATACATATAAAAATGTATTAACGCAAAAAAAAAAACGAGAATCTAGGTATAATACTATATTTTGGAATTTGGAGTAATGTTTTCCCTCTTGAACTTGTAGCCGTTGGACAGCTTACCGGATACCACCTCGCATGACTTGTCTGTAAGCAAAATTTACATTTTTTTGTATTATAAATTAGCCCTTTCATGTTAGATATCTGTTTTAAATTTATTATAAGGTAAATTTACAAATAGTAATGTAACTTACCAATGATGATGTTTTATTTGCTACATATTAATACAGATATAAGTTATGTTGATGTCCTTCTGACCAGACCATGTAGTCGTGATTATAAGTTGATAAATAGCAAATAGCGTTGCGATTTAATTTTAGGCGAGTTTGAGTCCAACTTTTAGTTCATCATTGAGTTTGAGTTCTAAAATGATTCTTCTTTGAGGACTACTTTGATTCAAACTTCCCATTGTAACTACAGCTGCAATGCCAAGCCGTGATGCTGACACCGCGGTGTGTGAGTTGACATCAATGTGAAGGGAAGTAATTTTAAGGTTTTATTAATTGATTAAGTTTGTAGGCAAAATTCCAAAGAACATTAAAACCACAAGGCCCGCCTCCATGATATTATTTAAATTATTTATTAAACTCTATTTTGGCAGCAAAGTGGGAAGTCATAATTTTATTTTAACGTCTAAAAAATTGGCGCTTGTAGGTTTTATTTGCCGTAATTAAACTTTACAATATTAAGTATTCATTACTACTAACTCAAAGATCTCCAACCTCATGTGTTTCATCCTTTTGATACAATGTTATATTTCGGTACAACAATCGATTGGTTTATTATTTTGTAAAAGTTTTTATTTTACCATTGAATATCTCTAAGACATGTTGTTTCTGCAGTATAATCTATGGTTTGAGTAAACAAACACGGTACTGGTTGAAGTTCATGTCCTTTCTGTTTTGTTGTTATTGTGGTAATTTGAACTTTGCGAACATGGCAGGATCTTGTAATAAGTTCGATCGTGTTTTCTCAAGTAAGATTGACAGACTATTAGTTGAATCAGATGATTCTAGTGACGGTAGTGACAGTTTAAGTGAAGATGGGGTGGCTTTATGAACAACGAAAAAGGTGAGCAAAACCTGGACTGTGAAGAAGAGGTTAGACCAGATGTTTATTTGGGGTAGGATGAAATCGACGAAATAATGAGAAAGTGGCTCGTTGAAAGGGAAATAGGTAGAGAGAGATTTGATAATGATGAAGTTAAGATACGAGACCTAGAGTATGTTGATGAAAGAGATGGACAGAAATAAGAGGTTGCCCAGGGAGTTAGGCCTAGACCAGGGAATGCAGTTAGGATGGTAATAGAAGAGGTAGAGGTAAGGAAAGGGGTAGATTGACAGCTGATAACCCTAAAAAAGAAGTAGGCCTAAAGAATTGTGGGAATGAAAAAGGAGGGCAATGACCCAAAAAATATCCCATACATTGATGAATCCTAGAACAGCTAGAAAACAAGAATAGAATAGAAACATTTTTTTTATTTCCAAAAACATATACACATAGATATTACATTTATTTACATTTGATAAATAGTAATTTACCCTTTTACTATACTTACTAAGTGGCGATCAAATAAAACAATTTAATTTTAAGTATAGTATTTGGATAATATTATTTATATAATTTAAGTAAACTATTTATTACATATTAATATATATTCTAAATGGAAATTAGCCTACATGGGCAAGCAGCCTGTGCGTAGGCTAGAGTTGTACTAAAAAGTGTATGTTATCAAGATGTCAAAAAAAAGTGTTACTGTTACGTGCCAGTGTGTTTTAAGGCAAAAAATGTAGAAATGTAGTTGTGTGATGAAGGAGATAAGAGATAATATTGTATTAGACAAAAAGAATTAAGACCACATACGATATGACGAGCGCCGGGGGATGAGGAGGGGTCAAGGTCGGGTTGGTCCCCAGTCTGAGTGAATTAAAGTCTCGGATCCTTGGACTCCAATTTGTAACAATAGTTCTGTGGCATTATATTTAAATTTTTAATACTACCTGATTCAAATAAATTTAAATGCTGAAATTTGTTACATATGTTTCTAAATAGAATATGTGAAATATAGTAAGAATTGGTTTTTGAAAAGGATTTATCTAATCTAATTACATTAATACCAACATGTTCTGAATATCTTGTTTGGTAAGAGTGCACAATTTCTGGTAATATTGTATTAGCATTTTTGTTGATGTGAATTAGTAAATTTTTATATATAACTGTCGTAGTGAAAGTAGGGAGGATTCCTGAAAGAGAGACTCAGTTGGATAACGCACATTTTTCATCAACCCTGCCTTTAGTATACTCTTTTGCGTAATGAAAAGAGGTTCGAGAAGCGTTTTACACGCACCGCCCCACGCAATGTTACCGAAGGAAAGAAGTGACAACGTAAGCATAATACGCTAATTTTATCTCGTTTCCGTCTAAAATTTCACTTAGTTTCCTAAATGCATAAATATACTTTCTAATTTTGTTAAGGACATAATCAACGTGCTCAGACCATTTTAAGCGAGAGTCAAAAACAACTCCTAGGTATTTATAGCGTTTTACGAGCTCTATTTCTTTGCACCCACATGTCGAATTGAAGTAACTACCGCACTGATGGATTATTAGATCTGTCAAATTATATTGTGAGGTAACGTACAAATATCAATCACTTCAGAAACTTTGCACAACTGACAGTTAGCACTTCTTCCTTAGTTCAAATATATAGTCAAATAATTTATACCAGAAAGCTTGGAATAAATCCTATTCAACTTGAATGTTATACAGAATTCCTACAAGTTTCTTTCATGTGGACTTTCATATACTGAGTGAAACCAATGATTAGACCCAAAAATTTTTGGTAGATATCAGAAGGAAAAAGAAATATGATTAACCGTGTGGCTAGGAATGAGTTAAAAGCTTACTTTGTCCTATACATGATAATAGGGTAGGTAAGAAAGCTCTCTGAGACAAAAATATTCTCATAAGTAATGACATACATTAGATTTAGATAAATTTCCTGAGATATGCACATCCCAAATGATGTATTCACAAATCCCAATGACAAATTCAGAAAAAATTAGACCTGTGTTGTCTTATCTGGAAGTAAAATTTATGCTCATGTACAATATGGACAGAAATGTAGTCTTTGATGAAAGTCCTTTAAAATTAATTGTCCATAATGATATCGAAATGGCAGTCGCTAAACAAGTTGTCAGAGAGGGTGAGGTTATTGAAGTAGTAAAACCAAGACACACATTCACTACAATAATGGCATGGTCAGAGTTGATGTACAGGGTCAGCAACTTGCCTCTTTTCCCATAGTGAGAAAGACCATAAAGGCTAATAAAAAGCTGTTTTTTTTACTCCTTGGATCTAACTGTTTTCAATAGTACATATACACATTATTATTTTGTGTAACCCTACTGTTCTTGGAGTCTGTAGAGGTACAGTGGATTTCACAATGTTGGATTGGCTTTGGTCCAACCTAAGGGGGTGTACTGTACTACATATTAAGTATATTGTTTTATATGAGGGATATTAAAAAAATAAGTTTCCCTATTTTTGCCTTTCAACCTAAAGCGTAACAAAAGATAGTCCTATAGCAGTTTATTTTGTAAGGGTGTGCTGGTATTGTGATAATTGTCCTATTATAGCCAATTGCAATAGAGATTCTAGTTGTAGTATTACCAGTGTATTCTCTTTTCATTCACAAAAATGAATCTGCATCAGAAGTTGATTTTGAGCTATGTAGGTTTATGCTGATGGAGAAAAGTTAATTCATATGGGTCATTGTTAGTGAGCATCAATTATTTAAGAGGACTGTTCATAATAATTAATGAGCAAAGAAAGCCAATGGTCTTGTGTCAAAAATTGAAATCATCAGTACTTCTGCATTGTATATTTGATGGAAGTGGTAAGGTAGGTATTAAAATTAAAGACTTTTTTATTAATTTCTAAAATCATCAGTACTTTTTATGAGTTTTATAAAGAGGAATACTACAGTCTGTCAATTATTGTTGCAACTTTACACCTTTTTTCTAGAGGGAAACATGGTCTTGGCATCGCCGAGAGATGTAAATGCATATAACTATTATAACCGTTCACTATCTAATTTAATAACTTTTAGGAAATCCCTCATAGAATTGTGTCTTCAGAAGAGGATTCATCAGGAAACAATCTTAAAATAGTTGTGGATAACTTACAAGTAATAAATATTTATTTTTAAAATTAGAACCTGAGGAGGAGGTGAAGGAATTGAGCCTCAGCCAGCCGTACAAGATGCAGAGTGCCTGCGGGACACCCAAGTACACCAACTTCACTGTCGGGTTCGCAGATTGCCTAGATTACATCTACTACCAGACAGATCGACTCAAGGTTGAAGCTGTGAGTACACAGTTCTAATGTTAATCCTACTATGAAATAATGAAATGAAATAATGAGTTTATTCCTCCACAAAAATACAGATCAGCAACAATCTACATTCTAGGAATATACACTGCCACTTCATCCAGTAGGGAAGGAAACGGACATTAAACATTTAACAGCAACAAATATAAAAATAAATATAATACACATATACAAATAAATAATATAATAATGAGGTAATAAATAAATACACATACTATTTACAGTTTAACAAAATAAATATAACGACGAGAAACCAATAAATAAGCCAACAAATAATAATTAATTATACAAGACTATTGTTTAAGAAACTGATATTACTATTTTCAAATAACCATTTTTTCAACTTAATACTAAACAATTTTACTGTGCTACAGTCTTTAACTTCAGAAGGCAGTTGATTAAAGTATTTTGGCCCAACATATTTAAAAGAATTCTAAAAAAGTTTTGTATGAAGTTTCTCGTTCTATACATTAAATGTATTGTGCCTGTATTACCACTTCTTAAATAGAAGAGCCTTAGCACCTTAAACACAAAAAAGATGTTGTAAAGGTAATATTCTTAGCTGACAGTATAGGGGAAAAGAACTTTTACGCTTCTGTTTTTGTAAAATTTTTCATAAAAAATGGTTCTGAACAACACGTATTTTTGAACAAACTCTATACTGACAAAATCTGACATTTTGTAATATGTAACCACATGTTTATATTTTCACTTTTTTACAAACAAAGTTAGTGCTAAATACATGAAATGATTTATGTAACATTTTACTATACAAAATCAAAGAGTTTTAACTCGTGAATAGTCTTTTTTTGTGGTATTTGTGAATCTTTTTATGTTTTGATAAAAAGTAGCTAGCTCAAAGATGGTGCCATTTATTTACATGAAATAATTAACAAGTATTCACTGACTTAAAAAGGTTTCACTTGATTCAGACTACCCAAAAACAAAAGAACAAAATTGAAGTCAAATATGCTAGTGTTTGTGCACTTTGAATTTTGAACCAGTGATAGACTATGATGCTAGGATGCAAGTGAATGAGTGTGTGAGGAGCTGCACACATGCTCTCAGTTCATATGCAGGCTACCATTGCTACATCTCGGTCATCTGCATATGCACTATAAGCGCAGATGCTCCTCACGCACACCATCTGTCAATGGTCTGTAAATTCACAACAAATACTAGCATATGCAACTACGCTACTTTTTCTTTGAGTAATTGAAAACAAATGATGTGTTTTGTTTTGTAATTAAAATAATTAGTTTTATAGTGAAATCTGTCACATCCTGCATAAGTGTTCTCAGGATAGGCCGGAAATTGTTAAAGTCAGATAAGGAATTGTAATATAGACAGTATAGTTATTGATAGTAAGTGCACTACTTCTGTTGCGCTGTATTACTTTCTGAAGGCACTGACACAACAGTACTGATTTCACAATTTCACCAAGATCTCTATCCTCTCCCACCCCCTGCCAAATCAGCCAATGTATGGGTACACAATGTTTTATCATTTGTTACTAGGACAGGAATGAAACATTTAATTTTTTAATATTAAATGCAAACTTTTGTCAAAATTGCTAAATTTGAAAAGCAATCTGCTGTCCATATTGTTGTGAACACCTACTGAAAATGTTATGTAAGTAATTGTAATTAGTTATCTTTGAACTAGCTATCTAAATGTGTTCATAAATTCAACGCTTTAAACCCAACGTTCAATTACTAAAAATTGAACAAGAAGACAAATGGCAACTGACTCAATAAATCTGGTGAAAATAAAAATCTTCTGATGTTGTACATGGCAAGGTGAAGGTTGATTTCTAATGAGATCAGTAATATTCTCATAGAGAATTGTAGTTGATGGATATTGAATTTAAAATATGACGCTGTTTGTTTGTAGATTCAACTAATAAATGCTACATTTGTCTGTGCAGGTGGTTCCTCTGCCATCCGAGGAGGAGTTACGACAACACACTGCCATTCCGAGTGTCGTATTTCCATCAGATCATGTAGCCCTTATCGCTGATTTATGTTGGCTACCCTGATAAAAAATATATACGTTGTTATTTTTTTAAACTGTTTAATCTTTTATCCATATCTCACATATTTTTGTGTCTTTAACTGTAATATATTTTTGATTGACTTCATATAAAGTAAGTTACTTTAACATTTTAGTTAATTTTGTATGTATGAAATTATGTTTTTACTGACTTTCTTATTGTCCTTATGTCAGTAACATTTTATACACAGCTATTCAACATTATAAGCTACTCGTTTTGTGATATTTAGTTTATTTTTATCTTGTTAATCATGTTTAAGCATTATTTTACTGTCTCTATTTGCATTGTTCCACTTAGCTGTTACAAACAATTGCTGTTGTGTTGTATTGACATAACCGGACTGTTTAAAATGAGTAATTGCCTAGTAATTTTTTAGTTTTTTTAAAATAAACAAAGAGTAATTGAACTGCATGTCCAATTGAGATTCAACAATCTAGAATATTATTGTTAAAAGCAATGATGGGCTGATTCCAAACAAAATTAAATTCAGATTCTTGATACCTACCAAAATTGGGGTCTTGACAATGGTTTTTTTTGTTATTTCTTGCTAAGAAATAACAATATAGTATGATTCTGAAAAATACTATTTTCATTAGGGATGGGTCAATATAATAATATTTTAATATCAACACCAAAATTGGTCTTAATTCCAATGATATATAATAATAAAAATAACTATTAAGTAAATAGTAACTTAAGAATTTACATAGGGTAGAAGGAGCATGCTTATCTTTCCTAAACTGGAAAGCTAACATTCAATACTTCAAATCAACTGATTTGCTCTAGATAAGATAACAAAGGTAGAGAATTACTATAGTTAATTAGTCTACTTCAATTATTGCCAGTTTGTACCCCTCTGTTCTGTTTTAAAGTTTATATAAGGAGATATCCTTTAGATAGTGGTGGAATTTGGAAATAAAGTTTCATTTGGTGTTTTTAAAAACTTGTGTCCCCAAAAAATGCGGGATTTTGGAGGCAATTAAAACAAATTTAATGTAAGTTCCTCTCAAGAACCTCTCTTTCCCGTACAAAATAATAGGTCGTCAACGTTTTAATTAAAATTATTATTTTGATGGGAAAGATATAGCGATTTCTAGTTTTCAAAATCCTTTAAGTTTTGATGCTCTTCAAAATGAGGGGTCACTTAAGAGGAGTTCACAATTGAAATTTCAGAGTTAACACCAAATTCCGCAGTTTTGGGGGACACAATTATTTTCAAAATCAACAAATGAAACTTCCTTTCCACATTCCACAACTACCCAAAGGATATTTCCTTATATAAACTTTAAAACAAAATAGAGAGTGGGTTCCTGACTTTTTATTCACGCTGTATAAGAGTATGAAGAGATTCCAGGGAAGTATAATTAAGTATTCTGTCGACAGAGTCACAGAATATTCCATGGTAACAAGTTTTAGGTTAAAGACTACGACAATTTAGGCAATAGGATTTCTGGAAATTGCCATCGTCTATGTTTAAAAAATAAAACACTTCTTGAAAATTTTGGATAATTTTATAGACCAAATGAACCTTTTTTTGCAAATTCTTTTTCAAAACGACAGCTCTTTCGTTATTATGAGTGATTTTAACATAAATGTATTTAATGGAACAGGTATTAAAACAAGATGATTAGGGGATCTGATGAAAACTTACAACCTGCAATGGCCTGTGAACTCGCCAAGGGTGACAGCTACCACTGCCACCGTAATTGATAATGTTGTCACTAAGATTTCATCTGTGGATGTATCATTGATTGTCACGGCTGTCTCTGACCATGATGTCTAGCTGGTTACTCTGAAAGAACGTGCACCAGCCACTCTCACGCCTCAGACTATTACCCGACCCGAGAATATTTCCATGTTATGCGCATTAAGGGCGAGACTTGGGATTGTCTGACCATTGTTTCGGAGCTGATAAAATGTTTGGAGCATTTAATAAAGGATTATTGTAGTAGGCTGCTATGTGGGTATTGCGTGTCCTCTTATAAAAATAGCTCAAACACAAAAAATCAAGTTGGATTACACCCAGAATATTAGTTTCAAGATCTATGTTAAAAAAAATATCAACAATGAGCATTTAAAAAACTACAAAACATTTTCAACATTTTTTAAGGCGGCTATGGCTTATGAAGTAAATAACAAAATGAAATCGTCTAATAAATTCAAAATTGCTTGGAGTACTATCAACAAAGAAAGCAAAAATATAAAGTCTGTACTTTCTATAGAACTGACTGTAGAAGGAAATACTATCAAAGACTCCATTTTGGTTGCCGAAATATTGAATAATTTTGTTGTTTATTTAGCAGTAATGAGTGGCAGTGCTTCTGCTGCAGAGGGTCAAACGGCCCAGCAGCGTTGATGATGTTAACTGCTGTTACAGAAGGAGAAGTGGCTGCGAGGATTTGCAATAATAAAAGAGCTGCTGTTTTAAAAAAGAATAGCTAAAGAAGGTAATTTGGTTTATCAATGTCTCTATTAGAGAATCTATAGAGGCCGATCAAAATTCTTTTTGTTTTCTGTTCTTATTGATATGGAAGCAAATTCAAAATCTTCAAAATGATCTAAATTATCTAAATCTTCTATCTGTTATATATATCTATTATATTCTAAATAATCTAATCTTCTAAATTACATTCTCTTTCATATTTAATTCCCTCCTTCACAAACAAAGCAACACCTTCACCTTTACATTGACTTCGAGCAAAATAATTACCCAAGCTTACTCAAGCAAAATAGTTTTACAGCCGAAATTGTTGAACCGTGTCATTATTAAAGTGATCTTCTGTAATAACTATCGCTTGTGGCGTTACTTCATCAGCTAGATTTAAAATATCAGTTTTAATTGTAGTGGCCTGAGAGTTCTGATGCAAAAATTTGAATTTGGTTTTTTTTTAGTAGAATTTGTTGTTTTGCAGAATTGTTTTGGACATGCACCCCACACTTGCGTCCTATTTTACAATCTTGGGTACTGTTTGTGCTACTTTAAAAAAATTTATTTATTTGGTTGGTTGGCAGTTTGTCATCACACTCCTTGGTACACAATCTCTCAATGCTGTAGAAAGATGAAATTTGAATTCTTTACATAATTTATAAAGAAATACCAACTCATTTTCAAGAAGTTCAACCATCCATAGGGATTTTAAAAGCGTTGCATCCCTAGAAAAACCACATTTTTGTTATTAAACTTCCTGATGGCCTAAAACAATTAAATTTGAAATATACATAGCTTAAGATCTCTACAGACATATTAAAATTGTTTCATGAAGATCAACTATCCATTGGGGCTGAAATAGGTTAGCAATCTCCTAGAAGACTATATTTTATTTTCCAATTTCCCGCTGCCATAGAAAGAAATTTGACACACGTGTATTGTGTACTCAACCGGAAATACAATAAACTGGAAGTAGAGTACAATGATTGGAAGTTGTCACTTTTTGAGTGAAGTATACATTTCAAATCAACGTTTGTATACGTAATATTTACAATGTTCGACACAATGTTCCACGGAGTATCCGATGAACAAAAGCTAGCATTTTAAAACACCTCAAAGCTGCAATTTGGTTAAGATCACGCAAACCTGCAATTTTCTTAATACAGAATACAGAAAGCTTTATTCATAAACATCAAGTTTAGATCAGGTGTCAAATACAAAATAATATAAATGAAAATCAAGACAATGTAATGGAAATAAATTGTCTTTAGTTCCTTGTAAGTTTTTAATAGTTGTTGCAGCTATTTGCATGTTCAAGGAATTCATTGATTGTGTAAATTGATTTTTTCACAAGCCAGGAATACAGTCCTTTTTTAGTTTTTTTTTTCAATTGTCTTGAGCTCATAGGTAAAGCATTATATAGTCTAGCTCCAGCATATGAGGGTTTCTTTGCGAACAGAGCGGTCCTGTGAGCAGGTAAGTTGTAGTCAAGTCCATGTCATGTGGTTCGACTGTGATGATTGTTTCTTGTCAAGTTTAAGTTAGCAGCAAGCATGATGACTTCAAGTATGTAAAGAGATGTGATGGTCAGTAAATGTAGGTTTTTGTATGCATCTCTGCAGCTGTCCCACGGTGCAATGTCAGCCATTATTCTTACCGCCCATTTCTGAAGAACCATGACTCGTTGAAGGTTGTTGTTTGAGGATGCTCCCCATAGTACAATTCCGTATCGGGCTCTGCTCTCAAATATTGCATGATAAGCTGTTCGGGTGGCTTCTGGGGTACTTACAGATTTTATTCTTCTTAGGGCAAACACTGCTGTGCTCAGCTGATGACACAAAGAATCAATATGGAATCAAAATCAAGAATAAAAAAGAATCAATAATAAATTAATGTTTCCTGTCTCCTCAGCTCCAAAATTATTTTTAATGTGACATATCCTTACATCTAAAGCTTTTTGTCATAGACTAACCATCCTTGAGGTTACTTATACAGGGTGTCCAAAAAGTCCCGGGTCGGTCCAAAATGACAGCCGTTCAAAGATGTGTATTTTTTTACATTAACCTTAAGTTGCAAACTCTAGCCATCTTTGATCGGCTGTAATTTTTGACTCGGTTATCCATTTGAGATCAGGTTTACGGCCATGTACTCTATTAATAAAGACCTTTTATTAGATATGCATATCAACCTATGCTTACATTTAAGATTTTCTTCTGACTCCTAGCGGGCCGCCCCCCTGAGGAAGTAGCGGATCACTGAGTATGTGATAAAGTAGATTTTTATGTCCAGTAACATTGTGTAAGGTTTTGTAGCTCTATTTTAAATATTTTGAAAAATATTTAACCGACCCGGGACTTTTTGGACACTCTGTATACTGCAAATTATTGTCTTTCTTAATAAGCTTCTAACATATTCTAAGATTACAGATTGGATGAAGTAGGGATGAATGTAGGGATTAGATTTTGTCTCTAATAATTTTTTAATTACATTAAAATATTTTAAATAATTTTTGGTCTAGCTAGCACATAATACAAGATCCTATTATGTTTAATCAATTGAGTTTTTAATTCATATTTTTTTTGTTGGATCTGTACATCACAATAAAAACATCCATGATAAGAAGAGGCTAGGGCAGTTTGCAAGAGTTATGCAGCAGTTAACATCTGAGCTAGTACGAAGGCAATACAATATCGCGGGTTTATGTGAACAAGGAGTGTGGGAATTGTGGTGACAGCCAGCTATATCGTCTGGCAGTGGCCATTTCAATAAACCTCCCAGTCAGCAGAACACTATATGTCTCTTATTTAATACATGATGACACTTGTAAAATAAATACGGATTTTGAAGTAATTAATTAAGTAAATGTAAGTAAATAAGGATATTTCCTTCCAAAATTACATGAAATATTTTACAAACCATCTATAAGTAATGAATGAAATCCAAACAAATATTGGTATGCATACACAATTTGTTATTTCAAATAAATAAAGAATTTAATTTTAAATAACGTACACTTGAACTCGAGATGATCAATATAAGTTATTTAGCAATACAGACAACAGGTGTTTTTCAACAGAAAATACAATACAATAGAGTAGATCATTTGAACAAATTCACGTTGTTTGTGAGGTACAATACAGCCCTGAATGCAGTGTCAGGTAGTGTTAGCTTCCAAATAAATATGCAATATTCAATTCCCACTGGCCAGCAATATTTCAATACCTCAATCCTGTTCTGTACACACCTGTTTCATTCAACATCAGCTGATTTACTTTGTGTAATAAAGCCAGTCTCTTTGTACTGTACATTGACTGAAAATCATAAAAACATTTATATTTAAACACTACGGCAATGATAGGAGATTTATACAATTTCATTAGTCAGTATTAAATATACTTAAGTAGTAAAAATGCCATAGTATCATTTTATAAATACAGAGAGGTTCAGTACTGTGTGTAGCATTTCAATTTTTAATATCAAATTAAAGATAAAGTAGTTAGTAATGTATCTTAAGAGTATCTTAGAGAGTAATTAATTATAAGAAACATAAAAGATGACTACCACAAATTAATATAGACGGACAATCTCTGAAATGTCCAGAGCATTTAATCTACTATCTACGTTATGCATCTAATGTGCTGATTTGGAAAAGATATAGTTACAGTTAACACGAATAGAATTGTTTTAAACTACTAATGGTTTATTATTTATATTCCAAATTGAATTTCTTATGGGAAACTCTAAATTGAATATAAATAGACCGTTAGTCTTAGCATACAATTAGTATAGGGGGTTGTACACCAGTAAATAAATCATCCTTCAGAACTGGCAATCATTTATTGTAACATCCTGATGATATTATGAACTGACATTTATCAAGTATGAACCGCTGACTGACTTAATAACTATACAACCATTAAAGGCACGTGTAACACTTTATTTGAGCCATCAGACCAAGTTTGGTTAGATACGTGAGACAATAGTATATAAGATTAATCTAAATAAATTATTGGGCGTCCTTGCTCCCTGTAACTTTTCAATGCTCTCAAGTATGTTATCCTTTTTTCTTGGATTTGTGGCTTTTCAATTAATAATTTCCTATTGTTTGCTGTCCTTCTCCAAGTAAATTCCAGGTCCTTTAATACCTACCTAAACTTTTCTCACAACCCTGGAGATTTATTTTGTCCCTTAGTGCCTCTCTCAATAGTTTTGCAGTCTACGTCGTGGACGGTTTTTGTTTGGAGTAGTAAAACTTGCCTCACACAGGTTACTAACCTTCAACTTTTTAAGCTCACTGTTTATTTGAGTCACAACTCGCTCTGACACTCCAGTTGCTGCAGCAGTTCTTTGGCGAGCCTTTGACAACGGAATTTTAACAGTTTGATGGTCTGCCCCTTCCTTCATAAATGTATAAACATTACTCACAATTTCATGATCCTGACTATGAATAGTTCCACCTTTGACTTTCGACTTAGGTGGAACTCAATAGAAACTATCTATAAAAGCGAAGCACAAGCTACTACAACACTCAACACTGTCACAAAACAGACTGATTTTAGCGAGTGTGATAAGTTATTTGGGCCAATACGATTCCTGAAAGAAGGCTGTTGCTCATGAGTCACAGGATATGTTTTCGAGACGTAGCGCATATCGCTACCCTGCCACCCCTCCCGACTATCACCACACACTCAAGGTCACGCGCGCAGGTAAAGTCCTCGAACTGTATGTATGTATGAGAGACAGCAGAATCGATTACAGAGCAACTCATCACCCCTAAAAATGTATATTCTCATTTTTAGTGTCCTAAAGTCCTACCATTCAAAACAACATGTCCCTCATTCCTTTGTTTGAAGTTTATTTTTGACGATGGATGGATTGTGAAGGAAACAGGATTTTTCCGTATATTTGCCATCATTCAGTGAAACAAAACATCAGTAACACTACGTTTCGAGATCTGCAATCTGATCTCTTTTTCAGGTAAATGACTAACCTAACACATAATTGCAAACTAGGCTAAAATGAACAATTCATACCAGAGCGTTGTGATACGCCTAAGGTAGGAATCACATCCACCATGTTGTGTGTCAACTTCACTAACTCTAAAACATGCACTTAATACAAAAAGGACGGATTCAGTCGTAGGAGGTTGCTCGACGAATGCAGACGTATTGTGACCTATATTCTGTATATCAGTTTTAATAATTAGTGTTGTGTTTAGTTTTACAACATATTACTACAAACCTACGACAATCTTACGCGATTTCGAGCAGATTTTATAAAAGAACAAACTACAGAATTTCAAAACTAAATAACATCAAATAATCGGCCGATGTAAATATTGATTAGTGAGACGCAAATCACAAATCAATAATATTAATCAGCTGTCTCACTTGATTAATCTTAGCACAGTTAAGGATGTCGGTCCTCAAATGGTAAAAGGTGGAAGCTGCGATTAACACAAACTTACACAGTTTTAAAATGGAGACAAATAATACAAGAACCTCAACCAAACCAGTAAACAGCTGACCGCTTCCAACCCCTGTCAGCTTCGTACCGCGGTCGTGAGACGGCCAAGATCAGATTGTTTAATAAATTGTGGACAAAATATTAAAGATTAATTGTGCCAAGCTCAAATTTGTAGTTTTGAAAGTTAAACTGATATTATAAAAAACGTATCGTATAAATAATGAGATAGGTATTATATTTCACAACTAAGTTATTGTTACTAGAAACTTTTCCGTCATTGATTACAATAAAAATGAACCAATTTTCTAAATCGTAAATAGGTTTATTATTAGAACATGAATCCTTAATTTATCTCAGCACTGACAAGTTTCTAGGGACCATCGCTTGTTAGCGAATCTCTTTGAACTTGGTAAAACATTCTGTTTTCTCAAAGTTTTACAAGTTTAATAGCTCCGGGCCAGAATAGGCCATGTTGACATTTCAAGAAATTTAATTACCGTCCACAGACCTTAATTTAGAAAAGTGTTAAACTTTCCCTGAATATAACGTTTTTGCTCCTACATACATTTATGAAATGTATGTATGTGGTATTTTTACTATCACCAGAAATAAATTTAATAAATGGCGGCTGGTTAATGAACAATTCTTGCTTATTGTGGTAATGTAATGATAGTTTAATTTTAGTATGTGTATATTTATAGATTTGACGAACAGACATACAGACAGATAGACCGTCATTTGACCTTTTGATTTCAAAATCTATAGAGTTCTTCTTAGGATCAAGAAGACACTATAAGTCTCTAGGATCATTTTAACAACAGTTATCACAAAGACAAAATACGAAGAAAATGGACATACGATCTACACTTGTGTTCTTTCTCACGTTCGTTCTTTGTTGTTTGGTATCTGACTAATTATTTGTAATTTCATTTTAAAATTTATGATTTTTCAAATTACAATATTGTAAATTTGTATTGTTCTATATTATCACACATTTTATTCAAGATGGAGATTACACTTCCAGCTGTAATGCTTTAAAATTAGTACTAAATTGTCTTGTACTACATTATTGTGCAAAACATCTTTTCAATTTAAATTTGTTAGAGTTAAAAAAATAAGGAAAAAGAATAAATCATGTAGATTACAAAATAGTCTTGTAGAGAGAAACGTAAAGAAACTCAACCGCTAAAGTAACGAGGTTTGTCTGGAATATAATTTTCTCTTAGACAACGTAATTCAACCACACAATTGACTAACAAATAACTTTTATTAACTTGTTTTTTATTTGTCATTAAAGCACCGTAAAATGGTTTTCGCCTTTTAGAAATTAACCTTCGTTATGGAACGTTTACAAAAATGTCTGTCATTCTCTCTTTAGTAAGATGAATACAGCGTCAGAAAATACCCTTGGACATATACTGCTGAACAAAACTAACTGCATTATTTTGATAATTGTATAGTCTATATGTAGTCACATAAAGTATACACATGTGTGTGACAATTATACATGGCATATAAACATGTCGAATCTTTTAAAAATTCTTCGTTTGTGTTGAGAAATACTCATCACACAGTAAGTGCAACAGAAAAGCATTTATTGGTTTCTAAACATTTACTTCATGGATTCGTGTAGCAATATAGAATGGAGTTTTGGGTTTAGACTTTTTTAATGGCTTGAGTTCCCTTTGACACCTTTTCAGACGTTGGAACCTTTTGACATTTCGGAACAAACATGGACGAGATGTGCTTAGACTACTAGTGGTTTTTGTCCCGCACTAGTGGGGGACAAAAACAATAAATTTAGGATACTCTCAATTGTTTGCAATTTTCCAAAGTGTAAATTCCTGTAAGAAGGTATTTTCTCAGTGAGTTCGGGCACTATAGTATGAACGTTAGAAAAATAAGCATTGAGAAAAAACCCCCCCTCACCATGTTTCCAACCAACATAAAATAAAAGCTTTAGTTGTCGCTCAGCTAATACAATTGGATTTCCAATAAAAGTTATTAGTAATATTTTACATATAAAATTAAACTTATTTGTAAAGCGTAAAAATGCTGCTAAGGTGTTTTACACGTCTTTTAATAAAATAAAGATTGAGAGCGATGCAATTAATTTAATAAAATATATCTAGAAATTTGAATTGCTAATGAAGTACTAATAATATCAGACAACTAGATAAGAGGCTGATAAATAGTCG
The DNA here is from genome assembly GCF_021130785.1 of Homalodisca vitripennis. NCBI lineage: Eukaryota > Metazoa > Arthropoda > Insecta > Hemiptera > Cicadellidae > Homalodisca > Homalodisca vitripennis. Next base: position 60,337,985 of record NC_060212.1, read on the forward strand.
CTACTATCAGAGTATTTGAATATGGCATTAATAAAATAGTTCTAGAAATATTTAGTGTAGATGTAATAAAGTAATAACAGTAGCATCGTTGTACGAGACAGTACGTCGTGAATATGAATAAACCATTTTCCGTAAAATATTCTACGCCAGAGACAAAAGATTATTGCTGGAGGCTGAAGACTCTCTAAAACAGTTAAGATATTACTAGAGCTCACATTAAGGAAAGATTAACAATGTTGAGATTGTTAGCACGTAGCGCTGCTGTTATTTCCGACAAAAAGTTAATTACACAACTGCACTACAATAGCTGTTGGGTCGTTAACTGTATCTGTTATGTTTAGCCTTCACTATTGTATCACTTATATAAGTGTATATATGAATATACTCCACTAAGTTATCACTAAAATTGTATCTGCTTCTTTTACTCAACATAATTCTTAGTTGAACATTAGTTATTGACAAAGGATAGTGGGATTTCGGATATATGCTATCGTTAGATGTTACAAAAAAGATAATACGTTTCGAGGATTTGTATTTATCCTCTTTTTCAGGTTTGAAAGAAAATAATTTAATATGTATTTTATTATTTGAAATGATTTTATATGAACCACTTTCCAGTGATGTCCAGAGATAACTGGCAAGCCATTTGGCGTGGTGTCAATCAAAGGCCAAGCTGCGATAAAATTTCAGGAATGGTATTCACCCTCTTCTTCAGGCTTGGGAGAAACATAATTTAATATTTTGTTTTAGCATTTGGAATGTTATTACAAAAAACATTTTCCAGTGATGTCCAGAAATAATTACTGGTAAGCCATTTGGCGTGGTATCAATCAAAGGCCAAGCTGGGATAAAATTTCAGGAATGGAATTCACCCTCTTCTTAAGGTTTTAAAGAAACTTTAAGATATGACGTTTAAGAATACATAATTCTAAAGGCGTAAAGTCTAGGATCCCAGAGCTAATTTGCATGGCACATAACCTATTCCTTTTTTTTTTTAAATCAATAAGAGAATTGTTTTTAAAAATAAATCGTTAATCATCCACGCTAGTTTTACTTGAGGACAAAATAAGAAGGTATCAAAAAGGTTTAAAATATATTTTCTCTGGCTGCATGTCTTTGGTATATTTTTTATAAATCGTTAGGCACATACATAATAGTCATATTATCTTTAGACAATCAGATAAAGAAAAAAACGTTACAACTTGCAGATCCTATAAATGGTTAGCCAATGGTGACTTTACATTAACTTACGTTTACAACAATATTTTAAGTGCGTGGGACTTAAAATATACGGTCTTGTAAAATTTATAACCGTTCATATTGATACCCTACCTTTTCGACCAACTTAAGACTAGATAGGCTGACTATATATTATTCATTTATTAGGAGACGTATATCTTTATTGATTTCAAGAAAACCTAAGTTGTGTTCTTATTCAATGCAAAATATTTTTCTGCTCCTGTACAAGTAACGTACAACGAGGGATTTACTTACTTCTTACTTTTCTTGTGATTTCTTCGCTTCCTTGAAATAGTTCACTGCATATAAACTTAATTTACTTATTTTCTAAATATTTTTATTTCTTCAAAGCAGCCATCCTTTTAAATCGAAATTGAAAGAATTTAACAAAGTTCACAGGTTTATAATTAAAGTGGCATATCCACTTGTGAAGCATATCAATCACTTAGGGAAAGAATATGATAAAACTTTCTAAAAGGTCCTAAACCTTTTGCTTAGGCCTAAAAGGACATTTACGCTGCTTCCAGAGTTACAGGATGATTGGGATGGGTGTGGACTCCTCCTGTCGAGATCCCTCGGGATGAAGGCAATATCTCAGGCATGTCCTTTTGGATGGAGGCAAGGATAGCTCTAATACAACCTGTCCCAATAGGAAATCACTATAACATCAAGGCAGCCCATCAACATCATCATTAACGGGAAACCATACCTAACGACCTCCCTTTATACATTAATTATCTCGAGACTGCGGTTAGTGATGTGCCGCTCCTCAACATCTATAATGTTGCCGAGATTTGAGTTACACATTGGCTTTTGCTGTGCCCAGTATATAAACCAGCCAGCAGTGAGCCCTCCTGGGGAAATATCATAAGAACTTGGTAGAGTATATACACTTAATTAGTCTTTGAATGTTCTCTTAGGTTACAGTTAACGTTTATAGACGATAATCAGTATACCAGCAGTCGACTTCCGGCAATGCCATAAGTTTTAACGCATTTTTTTGTTCTTACTAATCTAATAAGATAGGCATATCTGTTTTAAATGTTTTCGGTTATTTTTGCTATCTTATGTTTTTATCAAAATTGTGGGGTACACAATACATTATTAGTCATACGCCAGTAAGTAATCCCGGAGCTAAATGTCCGTATTTTGAATAATTACTACAAAAAATGTAATGTATATGTTCTCAAAAGATTGGTTTGGTTATATGAGAGTCATGATGGTAAAATGAAAAAATTCTTCTGGAAATTCAGCCATATCGATTAGTGAATTAGGCAGATTTTTTAGTCTAAAAACCATACATCTCCACTTATTTTACAGGTATTGGTTTTTAATTAGTTGTACTATCCGTAATATTTCTTCACTTTTTATTAGGTCTATGGAAAGTTGAAATGCTCAGAACTAGTAATTTAAAGAAATAGACTTTGTAAATTAACCTGAAAGGTTCTTCAATTCTTCAACACTCTACTAATACTCCAGTTAAGAAATCTTACTTTCTCTGTCACCAGATAATGCAGTGGGTTTTAGAACTCCTCAAATGTATGCAGACGTTTTCTAGTTTACTTTTATGAAACTTCAGCATTGTTATAACTTTTAAATTGATAGTACTTTGATATAAAATACCTAAGTACTAACTACATAGTGCTACTAAATTACTGTTTATTTTTTATTGTGTAAATAATCTTATTATATAGTTTAAAACTACATACTGTTATATTACTGTCTATCTTAAAATTTACAGATTTTTAATTAAGGTGTTTTAAAGAGCAATGTGCTCAAACAATAAAATTTTCATTAACTCCATCCAATATTCGGTTTAAAGTTTGTTAATGATGACAGCAACTTAATTTAAAGAGATCCAGCAAACCCTTCTCACACATTTATTTGTGGTAGATTGGTGAATTCATCTAGGTAAATTCAGAAATAAAAACTTACAAGATTATTTAAAGAAAAATGTAAAAATATTTTGAAACCCATCATAAAACGTTTTACGATTCTAAGGTTTCTAAATATAATTATCTGAGGGTAGTTAAAAAATCACATATATTACATGCTAGCAAGCCTCACTGGATACATGACAAACAATCAGAGATATATTCTCGTTTGTAAATCACAAATGTCAGACATGATTTATTATCAAGATCTGGGCTCAAATAATATATCATAAAATATTTATTCTTATTAAGTATGTTGCACCCAAGATCCCTCATCTGGTCTCTTCCTTTATCTAAATTCACAAATGTTAGACTATCGTAGAAGTAATTGTATTTTTAATTGCATTATTCATAATTGTCAGTCAGAAATCACGATTGAGATTTATAATACATTTCAACTACTTTTAATAGGCGTAAAATGTGGAAGTAAAATTATATTTCGTTAGTCAGAAATAACGATTGAGATTTATAATAAATTTTAATTACTTTAATAGGCCTAAAATGTAGAAGTAAAATTCTATCTCGATAAAACAATCAAACAATGAAATGATTATTACTTACTGGCTGAGCGTTAGCAAAGCCTATTTACACGATAAGGTGCAAAATTTCGTTTCTGCCTTTCTGTCTATCCGAACTATATCTTGAGAAAGAACCAACGTGCAGATTTAAAATTTTCCATTAGGCTTAATTTCTATACATGCAAAGTTGAGTTCTATGGGGGTGGATATGCATCCATGGGTTTTGGTTGAGAGTCATTGAAACCATTCAGTAGTCTGGCACAATTTCTCTAATTTATTCTTGAGACTGTATACATTAATTTTCTGCGTATCCGATATCTTGATAGTTAGTTAGTTAGTTCTTGATATCCGATTCTACGAAAGCAGCGGGTGGCTTGGAAATTCCTCGAAAGGAATGGGTTTTATTGAATCGTTTTCGAACTGGGGTTGGGAGAAGCAATCACTGGAAATTTAAGTGGGGTATTACTGACGACCAGACGTGTGGCGCAAACTCTCAGACAATGGAGCACATTGTAAACGACTGCCCTTTGCGATTGTTTTCTGGTGGTCTGGCTGGTCTGAGTGGTTTAGAGGATGGGTCTCTAAACTGGCTCAGTAATTTGGATTTAGCTTTGTGACGGGAGATCTTAATATTATTTTTAATTTATGACTCAAGAACTTTGTTCTTACGTACTTTTTAATAATTGTAATTTTTAATTTATTTATTTATGGATATATGGATATTTATTTAAATATTTATGGATATTTATGGATTTATGGCCTTTGTCCCCCATACGATATATATATATATAATTTTTTGCATTTTATGTCTGTCCCCAGGACATCTCAAGAATCACATGAGGTTCATTCTCATTATACATCCAACCTCAACGAAGCCTATTACGTCATATATGGCGTAGTGTACTCCTATTTTTTAAATTAAAATAAACAAACCTTTTTAACTTATATAAAGCCCATCCTAGTTCCAAAATAATTAATTAATTTCGAGTGTATTCTCAACCCGTATTTTCTATATTTTCAAGGACATCCGTTAAATCATCCATCCCTAGGTCAACAGTCCTAAGCAATAATTATCTAAATACTATATACTTTGCTAAAAGTTCTCTTAGTAAGACAGAGTAAACATACTTAAACCTGCCCAACTTATTTTGTAAAATACTTTTACAAATAGCTCATTCAAAAAGATATCACATTTCAAATTTATTTTTCTGAGGGATAAATTAACTTGTATCTCGCTGGGCCTTACAAGGAATGCAAAGTAGGTTTGGTTTTCTGACCAAGTATGCCATCCTTAGACCTCTAGTTAAGTTTATTGTACAAACAATTGTGTTTTATAACATGCACAAAACCATGTTCTTAAAACATGTTCTTTGTGTTCATTAAATATCATTAAATGAAATGTTAATAAATCAATTTAGTATACACAATAAAAAATAGCTAAATATTACAGTGTGTCGCATACTCTAGGATAAATTATAAAAATTGTCATTTATTTTTCTAAAAATAATATCGTTTTATATTTCAAGCAGCAAAAACACTTAAATACTGAAAAAAATGCATTATAGTGCTTTTATTAATTTAATCCCATCTTTAAAAGTACCTGTAATACGAGTATTAACACAGTTCACATTTTGATTTGCTTTAATTAGCGTTACAAAGTGTTCACGACAGAAACGAATAGTCCAGCAATGACAAATCGTGTATTCCAATTTAAATTTAATCCTATTGGGCGTTTGATTGTTTCCGGAATGAAAGTTGGTTTTAGAATTAAACTAATTAAATTAAACACCACTTTCCGATTTGCTTGTTAATTAACTATGTTTATCCTCATAATTGGAGTTTCGATGTCATGTAAAGTAACCGTGATATCTGTCCACTGGATGTTTAACTTATACAAACTATTATTAGTTACTAAACATTTTTTAACAGTTTGCACTTTTGGTACACAGTTAGTAAATGTATCTAAAGAACTTTACAGATTTAGATCAAAATTTTCGTTAAGTAGTGAAACTGTGATACAATGCATTTTGTATCGCGGCCCAAAATCTTACAATATGTATAACTTAATTATGCGAGTTTATACTTAATTACTGGATTTATTCGTACATAGTAATAATAGTTCGTATACATGTAATAACTAATTAAAATGAACATTTGCAATATAAATGTTTTATAAATAAATAGGACACCAAAATATTCCTATAACAAATCAAGCAGTAATTGGGGTATCCGTTGGAATAAATACTCGTAAATAAATAGGTACAGTAAATGATAAAATGACTGATGTATCAGTGTAGTGTAAAGCATGGCGCACACTGCAGACGCGCCGCGCCGCGCCGAACCGCGCCGCCTTTTGGAAAGTTCCGCTGACCGTCGCACATACTGGGCGCGCTGGGCGCGCCGAACTCCTTCCCTCACCACAGCTGCAGTGCTATCAGTTAGTGTGCAGTCGTATGGTTATGTTGTGTCGTTTTGTTTAATAATTTACGATGAGCAGCTCTGAAGATCAAGATCTGTTTTTATTTTGTCTTCTTCAATCAGAAGAGGAGAAGAGACAAAAACAATGTGGATTCATACTATAAATGAGAAAAGGAAAAAATACGAGGAATTTCACCACCTCTTCCCCGATTTATTAAAGGACAAACGGAAATTTTTCCAATATTTTAGAATGTCCCCCGAAAAGTTTTATGAGCTATTGAACATGCTTAGGCCTTTAATTGAAAAACAAGACACACATTTTAGAAGACAAGTTTCACCTGAAGAAAGGCTTGCGGTTTGTTATTAACTAAGTCTTTACTAAATTTACCAAAATATGGATAAACTTACAATAAAGTAGTTTTTATTAAATATATGCAAATAAATGTTTTTGTAAATTTTAATAATTTCAGAAACCACAATTTACTCATAAATTTTTTTTTTCTTCGGTTAGAAAACATAACATCAAATGTTTTTCGGCAATAAATTACTATTTAACAATGTATCGCTGGTCAGGGCTTTTTTAATAAGCAATAGGCTATTTGTTCCAAAAATGTAATGTATTTTATCTGTAAGAAAGCAAAGTTTCAAAAATAACACACAAATTATTGCATACAGTACTTCCTACATATTACAATAAAGTTTTATCATGTGACGTTGTATCACTTGACCCTGCTGAGTTTGAGGTGTATGAATAGTTACTGGATCCATCAGGTGAAACAGCCAAACCGTCCCTCTTGTACCCCTGGGTATTGTCCCATCTGACCAATAGGAGTTGGTAGTTGCGGCATATATTGGGTTGTCTGAAAAGGAACTGTGCAATACTGGGTGTAGGATCTGCGCGTAGAAATGAATGAGCGGTGTTATATGACCCAGAAATGGCCTCTAGCTCTGCATCATGAATTATTCTGGAAATGTTAGATTTTTACGTCGATTGTTATACCTCACCGACGATGGCCGAGGTAGTACGAAGACACCCGAAGATAACCGCGGCTAAGAAAATGGTTCCGCTGCCTACGCACACTGTAGACGCGCCGCGCCGCGCCGCGCCGCCCCAGCGGAAACAAAATTCCGCTCGACTTCTCCCAAGAGTTCTGGCAGCGGAATTATTCCGCGGCGGAGACGCCATTTCTGGGTCATATAACACCGCTCATTCATTTCTACGCTCAGATCCTACACCCACCAGCACTAGTTCCTTTTCAGACTACCCAATATATGCCGCAACTACCAACTCCTATTGGTCAGATGGGACAATACCCAGGGGCACAAGAGGGACGGTTTGCTGGTTTCACCTGATGGATCCAGTAACTGTCCATACACCTCAAACTCAGCAGCGGTCAAGTGATACAACATCACATGATAAAACTTATTGTAATATGTAGGAAGTACTGTGTATGCATAATTTGTGTTGTTATTTTTGAAACTATGCTTTCTTACAGATAAAATACATTACATTTTTGAAACAAATAGCCCTATTCCTTATTAAAAAAGCCCTGACCAGCGATACATTGTTAAATAATAATTTATTGCTGAAAACACATTTGATGTTTATGTTTTCTAACCGAAGAAGAAAAAAAATTAATGAGTAAATTGTGGTTTCAGAAAAATATTAAAATTTACAAAACATTATTTGCATATATTTAATAAAAACGACTTTATTGTAAGTTTATCCATATTTTTGTATTTAATAAAGACTTAGTTAATAACTTACCTTAAACAAACCGCAAGCCTTTCTTCAGGTGAAAAACTGGTCTTGTTTGTATTGGTCTAAAATATGTGTCTTGTTTTTTCAATGAAAGGCCTAAGCATGTCAATAGCTCATAAAACTTTTCGGGGGACATTCTAAAATATTTGGAAAAATTTACGTTTGTCCTTTAATAAATCGGGGGAAAAAGGTGGTGAAATTCCCCGTATTTTTTTTCCTTTTCTCATTTATAGGATGAACCCACATTGTTTTTTTGTCTCTTCTCCCCTCTGATTGAAGAAGACAAAATAAAAAACAGATCTTCATCTTCAGAGCTGCTCATCGTGTAAATTATTAAACAAAACGGACACAACATAACCATACGACTGCACACTAATTGATAGCACTGCAGCTGTGGTGAGGGAAGGAGTTCGGCGCGCCCAGCGCGCCCAGTATGTGCGACGGTCAGCGGGAATTTTCCAAAAGGCGGCGCGGTTCGGCGCGGCGCGGCGCGTCTGCAGTGTGCGCCATGCTTAACAATCAGCTGTCCCATTTATTCACTGATGATTGAAGATCACTGTGACTGTAGAATGACGTGGTGTATAGTGACGGTGACAACAGTTTGTTACAGAACTGATTAATATAATCATGAAGATATAATTATTAATCATGTGATTAATTGTCATCCTTTCATCATATGTACTTTCAAATACGATTACGATAGCATTTATATGTATTATTTTCTCTTTTGTATTACGATAAGATTCTGTTGACATTCGGTTTTACGGGCGGTTCAATGGCTTTTCTCCATCAAATGTCGGATCCAAACAAACAACTCCATAAAACAAATTATATTCCCTGAAGCGAGCAAGGTTTTATCTTATTACTACTTTAGATACCCTAAAATTCTTTTACATAAAACAATTTTTAGATTAAATTGGTATATATAAGTTAATAAATATACTTGTGTATTAACCTAATTCCTACGAATATATATCATTATAATTTATAATTAGGTTTTCCAAATGTTTACCTTTAAAAACCAATAATTCAAACTACAAATGTATTTGCATTTTATTTTAAAATAAAATACCCCACTATTATTTTAGATTTAGAGAACCAACAAATATTTGTTTACAAAAGAAAGATCAAAAATATTTTAAGAAAAAAAAATGTCTTTAGAAAATTACTTATGTGATTTTATATGAAGTTATATTGATTTATGTGTACCATGTATTCGACGCAATAATTTATTTCGTATGACTAGTTTAGCAAATTAGTCTATTACTTTAATAACTCGTAGAGTACAAATTAGTCTATTATTTTAATAACACGTAGAGAACTCATTTGTCAATTATTGTAATAACTCGTAGAGAACAAATTAGTCAATCATTGTAATAACTCGTAGAGAACACATTAGTCAATTATTGTAATAACTCGTAGAGAACACATTAGTCAATTATTGTAATAACTCGTAGAGAACACGTTAGTCAATTATTGTAATAACTCGTAGAGAACACATTAGTCAATTATTGTAATAACTCGTAGAGAACACGTTAGTCAATTATTGTAATAACTCGTAGAGAACAAATTGGTCTATTATTTTAATAGCTCGTATCGAACAAATTAGTCTATTACTTTACTAACTCGTAGAGTACAAATTAGTCTATTATTTTAATAACACGTAGTATAACACATTAGTAAATTATTGTAATAACTCGTAGAGAACAAATTAGTCTATTATTTTAATAACTAATAGAGAACACATTTGTCTATTATTTTAATAACTCGTAGAGAAAATAGGTGTGCTGAGAATAGCTAGAGGATGAAACATTGAACGCATGTTACTTTCGAAAATATAAACTATATCTACTAGGAGAGAACGTGATCAGATGTAATGTATGTTTGAATCATGCATGATACTGTAGATATTTAGTCTACTGCTTTATACACACAGTATAAATATCACAGTGAAGTTAAACCGGGTGGCTCTACTCTAGAGGCATGTCGGTGCAATATTTTCCGAGCCAATGAAGCAGAACCTAATAACTATATTCAATTACCAGTGCGAGCCTGAAGGGCTGATTACTTTGATTTTGTAGATTCCGCCCATCTGTAACTGATTGTATACATTTTTAGAAAAGGCTTTTACTATCATAACTCTTCTTGGCTGAACATTAGCGAATTCTATCAACCGAGGAGTTGTAAACATTTCATTTCTCTCAGTCTGTCCGCATGATATTTCTGAAAGAAACTAATACACTTGATTTGTTGCGTTACGCTTCATAGGTAACGTTATTTAAAATATTTATATTTGTCTTATCGGTAAACATAATGGAAATGAGAAAATTGCAGTATAAATTAATTTCCAAATCACCTAAGTACAAACATAAGACATTTTATGATGTGACAAATTGCATATTTTGCTAGAGAAACATTATATACTATGGCTGTTGAAATTTCACACGCTGCCTCACCGAACCCTGTTACACTACCCATTGTGTGAAATAGTTCCACAATTATTATTATTATTATTCCACAATTTACATGTTTGATTAAAATCAAAACAAAATATTTGCGTCACAATCTCAAGTTTGAGACAGATTTTTCTAGAGCTCTTGGGCAAACTGGACACATTGTAACAAAGTTTTATTCTTATCTATAAGTAAACTCACAAGCATACATTTATATCTACTGAAAACATTATTCATACACTAACGTTTTATTCAATATAGCTAATTCATGTATTATTTTCACATTGGGCCAAAATTATGCAGGGTGTAAATTAATTTCCTGATACGCCTAGATATATTTCAAACGGATTGAGATATCGATGTATAATCTTCACCATAATTATTTAAATACTTTTTATGACTTTTTTAAGGATAAACATATTCCCCTCCCCCCTTTTTCAAAGGAGGATAGAGGGGGGTCACTTTAAATTTTCTAATTGCAATCCCTATTTTGTGACATATCATTTGAAAGTTAAATTCAAAATAAACACAGTGACATGAATAAAACGTATCTACGACGATCGTAGTAAAAGTTAAGGGTACATCATTCCTTACATTGTCACCTAGAAAAATACACCTCTTATCAAAACTATACACACCAGAAACATTTTATACTAATTATAAGGGGTAAGCTGTCCCCTCCCCAAAGTCTTACTAAAAGATATCACACATGCATTGTGTTGATATGCGCAAAACATTGGCATTGTACTTACAGATTATTGCTTTTTGCGTTATTTGCCCAAAACGTTTGCTAGAAACGGCATAGAGGTGCTTTCTTAGTGTCATTGTGTTTGTATTGAATAAACCCTTTAATATTACATGTCACAAGATTTTGCAGTTTGAAAATCTAAAGTTACCCCCTTCTACCCCTCTTTCAAAAAGGGGATGAATTTTGTTGTTCTCAAAAAATCCAAAACAAATAATTTAATAAGTATGGTGAAGGTTGTGCATTGATGTCTCAATCAGTGTGGAATATATCCAAGCGTATTAAGACTTCGGAATGACTTTTTATTTATTGTTCGTACTCAGCTACGATTCAAATATTTAATTTTTAATGTTCTGAAATGTTCCTCATCATTTATTCCAATGTGTTCCAACACGTATAGCGTTTATTATCAATAACAATAAATCAAATTTAGACTGTTTCAACAAATAGTTTTATTACAAATTCAACATTTCATTGTTTAACTAACAGTTGTGAAACTGAACTGGATTGTACACATAACGAATAGGTTATTTGTAGAACTCTCAGTATCTCCGGGTAATCCGAATGGAACTCTTTTGTAGATTATTTGTCTATGATGTTGAAACTTGATGGCAAGCACTAAGTGGTATTGCTAAAGTACTCTATTGTTTCGTTCTGTTGGATCCCTTCAGACGGACACACATTCCAGGGTTCAAGAGGTCATTGGAGGTGTCAGATCACAGACTCTGCACTAAGCGGAGGGTCAAGTATACGTAAACTCAGCATTCGTCTTGATTTATTCTAATTTCAATTAAAGAGAAAAATTAGGATGCATTTAATTTAAAATTACTAAGTATGCAAAAGAGGATAGCCAATTAACTACCATATAACCCTAGAGCGGAAAATAACTTTATGATTGATTTCTGTCCATGCCATTAAGAAATATTCTCTGTTATTTTTCAAAAATGCATTTGTCTATCTTATGAATTTCAATTTACTCATTTTATCATACAAAACAATGTTACATATATGTATTGCTTTAATTGTCAATACGATTTTGCAATTCCCGGACCCATCCAAGAGAGGAAGCCTTTTGGTAGGAAATAATTGTTGCGGAAAGATCCCCAGAGAGCTTGATATATTGGAGACAGTTACTTTATTTCAGGCTATATTTTGTCCTGCCGGTCCTCCCCCCTACCCGTGTTTTTTGCCGTCGGCCAATGTCAATCGCTTCACGCTACTTTTCTTCTACACATTTGAGTGGCTTTACTCCCTTTTTTACAACAATGAAAGAATACGTTACACCATTTGCCGTATTAGAAGCTTCTCTGAGGTCGTATGCAAACTTTCAAGTCTATACCTCGTATTATTAGGCCTCATTGGTTACTATATTACATTTATAATGTCATCTGATTGTGCTCATTTTGTTTACAAATTTATTACACATCTATTGGTGTTGTTTTATGCTATTTAAGTTCAAATTCAATTAAATTATATGGCTGTGGCGGTTCATAAAATATCCGATTACCCTGAGTTAGTAATTTTTTTAAAGTAATTACGAAGTGTAATGTTTTATATTATTTGTCTTGTTCTTACAACATAACATTAAACATATATGTAGGGCCTACATACAATTTAGTCACATATATGTACACACAACGTTTCCTCAAAATCTGAAATAATTATTGAAGGATTTAAATTTGCCTGCAGTTCATTCCTGATAGACAAAGTTCTAGGTGACTTTAGTTAATTATAATACCTTTCAGTTATACAGGCATTTCCGAGTTTTTTCAATCACCTCAATACGTCTTAATAAATAACAATAATGTAATAAAAGCATAAAAAATAAGAAGCTTCAAATCTGAAAGCAGATCAAAGTAACATAATTTTTATACTAGATAAAAGTAAATATTATTTAAGAGTACAAAACATGATTAAGGATCACCCTTACGTAGAAATCAACAAGAATCCCTTAAATCAATATGTTACTAGTAACAGCTTCTCAGAAGGAATTTCAAACTAATTAATTTACTTTAGACTATGAAATACCGCTTTGTTATATTATATACAAGCTACAAGTTTTTATAAATAGAAAGATCAATGGGTTAAATAAATACCCTAAAGGAAAACCTTATTTCCCTTACCGTCATTTACGTTGCATTTGTAAATAACTCGAGTAAAAAGTTCTTCATTAGTAACGTTATATTCATACCGTTCAATACATCAGGTGATTCTATTTCACATCAAAGTTTAAGTTTTTATTAGTAAGTAATAAATCAAAAATAAAATAAAATAATTAAAAACAAACCAAGTTTAAAAACCTGAAACAATGATAGTAACAAATCAGCGAGTTGGAAGTAAAAAGATAATTTTTAATGAGAGACAACTATACATTCATAACCAATTCTACAATTGGTGATTAACAACATTTTATAAAATATATAGATTACACAATAAATTAATCTCAAAGTTAAATGAAGTGGAAAGTTCCTTTTTTATGGGCATTTTAAGTCGAACAATACTATACCAATTTATTCTTCATATTTTATTATTCGTTCTTCGCAATTTGCAGTTTAAATAAACAGTAATAAAATTATTACTGTAATTGGAGGAAATACCGTAGCTCAAATAACACAACAGCACGACATCACGATAAGAGAACAACTAAGACTGTCTTAATCTCAAAGGAAGTCTCGTACGATAATAAACAAGTCGACGCTTTGTACTCTACAACTGCTGAGTCTGCTGATCCTTCTACTGATAACAGTGTCATCAACAGCTACAACCAGCTTTACTGAGTTAAAGTTTGCTAGTTAAGTAAAGGGTAGCCTACTATCAAACATAAAAGTGAATTATTTCAAAAACATGAAGTGATTCCTGTTTTTCTCAATAGTTAATAAGTAAAATTTTAAATTGCTTAATTAGTTTAGTAAAAAAATAAATTTTATTTTGTTACCCTATACACAGAGACAGTGAAAAAAGCCTTGGAATATCATGTAAAAAAGTTTTATTATTCATATGTGACAACTATAAAATGTAATTCTCTCAGTCAGAAGAAGGGCAGATTTCTCGTAAATTGTCTAGTGAAATATTGAAGGATAGTCACGACAAGTTTTGGATATATTTTTTTATTTAATGGCTGGTACTATAAAACGATTAGGATTAATCTTTTGTAAATAAAAATTGGATAGGCAGTCGCGGGACTGACCGACAGAAGTGACTACTTCTTATAACGGGCTGTGAATATACAGGGTGTTTGAAAAGTATGGGTACGGCTTAATATTTTAAAAACCATAGGAGATAACATCTATAAACTTTGCACAGTGTCATATGGCTATGTAAACTATTTTTCCTTGCTATTACCATGACATGCCAACCATGGGGGGACGGCCCACAGAGGAAAACATGGAAAGCTTAAATTGAAGCATGGGTCGAGTGATACCTCATTTGAAAGAGCTCACTTAGTAGAGTTGAATGCCGCAAACCGCAACTCGAAAGGTTTATCCAATCAGAAATGGCGGGTTGTTTTAGGTACACATTGTGAAGTACATTATGCGCTGCCATTTCTGACTGGATCGTCGTATTCTGATGCGGTTGGCGGCGTTTCACTCTACTAACCAATGTGTTTTCACGGACTTTTTTTAATTAGCAAATTATGTCATAAATTTATAACACAATAAATACCGATGTTTTTTTAGTTTTTTTTAGATCAATTTGTTACTTAGAAATCAGTTATCCATCGCTTTCAAGAAAAACCAGATTGTGGTTATTAGCTAAACAACAAGTGCTAGAAGAATTCTTTGATTCCTACGATTCCTCTGACATTTGCATCCCTTTTCCCTTCATTTCCATTTGTATTTGCAATAAAATGCGAATCATCCTTAATCATCCCGCATCTATCATAGTCAAATTAATTCATCATAATCCTTAGGTTATATAAACTAGAGTATTTAAACGAGAACGAGCTAGATAAGACAAGATGATAGATCTTAATCTCTATTAATCATTGTTAAACTTAAACACGCTAATTCTATATCTTTCTTTATCAAAGACTTGTTGCTTCGTTTTTTTTAATGAGGTACAAGTTGTATCTCATTCGCATCCACATGCCTTTGGAGTTTTTTCAAACGCTAAAACGCTCTTACAAAGCTTACCAATTACTAAATGTCCATTAAATAAGTCACAAAAATATCTAGACAGTTAAAATGTCTAGATATTTGTTTTATTCTCAAAATGTCGTGTTCTACACTTTGTAATACATAACGGTGGCAAATATCCAGAATCCTGTTATCTTTTTAAACGCTCTGTTGTCAATAACACAACTTTAAACAATGAATCCTGGTTTGTTGATTATCTATCTTACTATTTTTATCTCGCTCATTGAACTCATTTCGTATCATCAGAGAATAATAACGACACTCTGAGGCGACCAGGGTTATGTATGATTTCCAGGCGAGTATAAATATATGTCAGGCATATTCACTGAAATATTTTAGAAATACATGGTTTTAATGTAAAAATAAAGGGGTTTATGTAAACGGTGTTTACTAAGAAAGAATGTAACATAAATGGTTAAAATGTAACACAGGCTATATAGTTCCTTGTAATTTTCACTTTCACAGTGTAAATTCAAATATGAAATATTAATTAATTTTTAATAGTAAATCTGTGAATGATGGCAACATGAAAACTCTCGACAGAAAATACTACTAAACCCAGATTACACAAAGTTAGCTGATAAAACGCCCATAATAGATCTTTATGGCCAAAACGAATAAAAGATTACCCAATAGTATTTACCCCTAGTTACTACACCTGGAGTATGTCAAGATTACTGTGTGTAAATGTTGGCCACTTGTAGAGGGAGGGACGCACTGAATGATGGGGTGAAGATCTCTATAGGGCATTGTTGGAGTAAGCCAGAGTTGTACAATGGGAAGAAAGCTAAGGTTCCAGCGTATCATTGAAATACGTTTCTTTAAATTTGGAACTGAGTACAAAAATATAATCTGCTTGAAATAAAAAAACACTTTTATTATCTATAAAATAGTATAAGTAGTTTTACAGCTTACTTTACTAATTAAATTATTTGAGTACAGTTAACTATAGTATACAATACAACATATCTATAAAATGTAATCCAGGACCAAAACAATATTAATATTGAAAAATGATGTAGTTTGTACAGAAACTAAAATGCTGGAAGATAGTGGAATATTGATTTTAAAAGCTGTCAACTATATTTAAGAAATTTACTAGAGAATAAAAATTGTTTTACTGTTTTTGTAAACTTGTTCATTGCTGAAAGTTTTATAAAAAGTAATTATAATACTCCATGAAATCTAAAAGTTAATATAAAATCACTTTACAACTAATAATCACGGTTTACAAATTACGCTGTTGGAACTATTTTTTGACCGAATCAGCATCTTAAGTATGCTAAGTAAATAAATAGTTACCGCTCTATTTTAGCGTTTTTAATGAATTTATTTTATTTTTAATGATTGCTTTCTTTACAAAATAATAAGGAGATAGATAAGGGCTTCAAACACATTTTTAATGTAAAACAAAATTGTTTTGAATCACGTAAAATAATAATTAAAAACACAAACTATTTTGTAATGAGGAAAAAGCTAACCTCTTATCTTGGTAGATTGCGTATAAAAAGCTTAAAACAACCCATTTTCCCCTTAAACATTGCTTGGCCAACAATTAATGATCTGTTAGCAATCAAACACTTATATACGTGAATCTTTCGGGGTATTTTCACCAATTACATAGCCCCATAAATAAATGAATGACACTACTTTTGACCAATAAGTATTGGTTGCACATGCCTGCCGGTTAGGTAAGTATGGTCAGAAAAGTAAATAACTTTAATAAACATAAATCAAACACTTATATACGTGAATATTTTGGGGTATTTCACCAATTACATAGCCCCATAAATAAATGAATGACACTACTTTTGACCAATAAGTATTGGTTGCACATGCCTGCCGGTTAGGTAAGTATGGTCAGAAAAGTAAATAACTTTAATAAACATAAACCTAGGTTAAATATAGTTAATTCACTTATCTAAATCGTATAGTTATATAACACACACACACACACCCACCCACACACACACAAGTAATACAGTACTCTAGGGAAGTTATAGCATGACCGGTGGGATGCGCGTGAGGAGTGGAGGAGTTGAGCGCGTGGGGGCACAATCTAAAGTAGGGGTGGGAATACGGTGCTACTAACCCTACTGAGAGTTTTCGGCTCCCGGCTCATAGTGGTGGCGGGAGCCGAATATTGTAGTGTTTGCCAACATTTCTAGACCCTTATGTTCTTACCACGGTGGTCTTTTATGATGAGCAATTTAGTATAGGAGACCTTTGGAGAAATATTGGGACTATAGGAGAAATATTGGGACTGGATGTACGTGATCTTAACAATGACTATGTTCTGCCGAAATTGTGTTCATAGCTCACCCGTCTTAATGAGTTCGCAGTAGAGATACCTGGTGGTAAGAAAGGGTTCTCATAAATTGGGAAAGAGTAGGAATTTACATTATTCTTGATCTCCAACGACGACAACAGTTCAGAATTGTAATTGTTACGCTTTATAGCCATTAAAATTCAATTTATCATATACTAACCGTGTAAGCTTCAGGATTTACGATAGTAGATACAATTATACACTACAAAATTTTCAACTGACATAGCCTAGCTGCTAAATTAAAAATTAATATAAAACTGGTTAAACTAATTTGTCAATAAACACAGTAGAATAAGAAAAAACTCAGTTTTATCTACCAACTTGTATCAAGTTAATTTAATTATGTATACTTAAAATAACAATAACGCCAACGATCCACACGCAATAGTTAACATAACAAAACCCCGTTGTCGATTAAAATTATTTATTGTTCTTCGAACTACACCTAAATCAAAATTGTCCAGATTACTTTTAGTATGTTTGCGTTTTCTTACTTTGTTGGGCGTACTAAAAGAATTGCCAATTGGGACTTATTTTTTTTCCTCCTTCAAAATTCGTCTCAGCGTACTTTCAGAAATTCCAGTTGCCTCTACGACACGCTGTTGAACTTTCTTCAAATTTATAAGTATGTTGGTTTCTGCTTCCCGTTTCATAAAATGGGAAGCACTTCTCTTGCTTGGCCGTGTATAACCTTTCTACCTCCAATTTTACTTTTTACATTATCATCCATCTCAAACTCTTTACTTAAAACGTAATGAGCACAACGCAATTAATTCACAAATAGTATTACAACTCGTGAATTGGCACAAGCGAATGTTTTTTGGGCGGCACGTATAGAAGACTGGAGACCGAAGTTCACAAGGCTAAATACGGCAAGAGACTGAGCCGTTCCACCCCCCACCACTTTAGTTCCGTCTTTGCCTACGGCGCATCTCGAAGTCACCGGTCATGCTATAAATTCTCTACTATACTTACCATTGTCTTGAATTTTAAAGTGATCAGCTTGCAATCAACTATATGTAATACGCAATCAGCTTGTATTATTGTAAAAAAATACCATATTAATTTTGGTAGAAAGAATTTCAAAAAAGGAAAAAACTACACATATGTAGTTAAACTCAATTACTGAAATGAGCTTATTTCGCGACCCAAAATTGAATTATTTGATTAAGTATATTTTTTTAATATCAGATTATATAAATATTTATTTCCTATGGTGTTCTGATTTTAAAAATTGATTTTAATTCTATTTTGCAACACAAAAATTATAAAATTGAACATTATTTCATCTTAGGACTAAATATACAACTTATATTACTTTATGTGTCAATTCTTGTTCTTTTATAACCAGTAATGTTCTCGAAAAAATAACAAACTTCAGTCTTTCAATTTTTTTTCTAATGTTGCAACTGTTTTTCTTTTTTCGTATTTTATGAACTGATATGCACATTTACCGTAATTATCTGGTCGTTTAGGAAGTTGTTTTACAATTAACTGAATCTTGTATATGTACACACAAAAAACAAAACAAAAACAGGACAGATAGAGAGAACTTAAAGATTTTACCTTGAAAGTCAACTGGAGAGAAAGCTGTAGAAGAAACATTTCACCTTCCTTAACAAGCTTTTCTGCTCCATCCGAGTAATTCTGCCAAGACAATGTTTTTAAATTGCGGTTCAACGCTAAGAACACTTTACTGTTCCCTTTTCCTTCTTGTATCATAAACAAATTAATATAATCTCTTATTGGACCTTATTTGGTTTTAAACATGGTTGATAACACTGAACTATTTTCTAGTACGTATCATTATATTTTAAACAGATTTTATAAAAGTTTGAAGCCCTTTTATCAGCAAAAAGAAACTTAACGAAAATGTGTTTCTTGTGTAGGCAAAATGTAATTTAAAATATCTCATCATGAAAAGATTATTAGCATTTTAGTTTGAATTATAACTAAATTCTATTATAATTCGACTGAAAACTAATATAACAATTTATATTAAGTACTCTAACGTAATAAAGTTTATTAAATGACAGTCACTCTTAATAATTTATGGCATTAATTAAAGTATGTTCAAAATTAAGAATTCCAGTGTGAACCTCTTGAGTTATTTTAATGTTGTAAATATAATTTAAAAATTAATCCGCAGGGAAAATTAAATTACATAATTCAACGTATTGAAACACATTTATTGCTAATTATCAAGAAATGCAAGAAATAAATCTCAAAACCTAGCAACAAATTGACAATTTTTGGGTTCTTTCTTACAAGTATTCCCACTTTTTCCCACTAATTTCCCAATAATTCCCACTAAATTCCCACTAATTCCCACTTACAGGTATATTCTTGGTCACTTAACATACAGCTATTTCTAATGACCCATTCTAGTAAATATCAAAACTCAGAAGCGAAGTGACAATGTTTGGGTTGTTTCTTACAAGTCTGACTTACAGGTATATTCTTGGATATTTAACATACAGCTGGTTCTGATGATCAATTTCTAGATCAAAAATTCGTGATAGGCGGTTTTGATATTAGTTCAGAGATACACAATTCTAAATCAATCCCTTCTCCCGCCAACATTCAAATATTACTAATGAAAAATATGATGGACTTTGCATGGATTTTTGTACGGTATTTCAAAACTTACTATTAACACACTTTGTTCTCTATTATGTAAAAACATTTATCACTTTTTAACCTTAACTTAGAATCTTGAACTTTGAAACGTAGCATGGAACTAAAGATCAATACAATGATATGCTACTTTCTGCTTTGCATGGTATGCGTATATTATACTAAGAAGATGTATAAGGAAATTTAAAGCTAATTTATTCATTGTAAAAAGTAGGTTCAGCCCTATACTGTCGGCATTGCGAAGTTTAACTGACAGAGCGTTTTGCGTAATTTCCCCCACCACTTGATGATGAAAGCATATTTCCGTCTTTGCGTATGGTTATATGTATATACGGCATCTGTGGAATTAAATAACTTGGAAAGTTGAACGTTGTATGGAAACTTCACCTCTACTACAGCTATATATAAAGTAAAAACGGTGAACATCGGTCCTTTGGAAGTCGCTCTCCGAGTGAGTCTGTTCTCCTCTGGGGGTGAACGCGAAAGCTCCCTCGCTGATCCGAAGTCTGGCATGCATCTGACCTTGTTTAAAGTATTGGCGAAACATTATGCAAAGTATCCCTAAGTATATGGACTTAATCGCGTCAAAATTATCTTTAACCGAAATTACCACATGAAGTGCTAATATTTACTTCATAGATAAAAAAATCTAAAATACACGTCTATAGTAGTTGCTGCTGTAAAATAAACTTTGTCTTTTTACTGCTTTACAATTTTATACCTTACTATAAGAGACCTTTAGGCCTAAATTTCTTAAGGTTAAAACTAATTGGTGGCGTTTCATTGATAAAAGTTAGCAGAGCTGACATTTAATAAAACGAGTTGTATGAAAGAAGGCCGTATTTAACCCCTCTTCACTCGCTTACCCCAATTTTAATATAGCAGAGAGTCACTTTTGTCAACCTTTTTGTATTATATGTCATCCTTAATGACTTTAAAACATCGACAAGGAACTCAGATTCCACATGTAAAGTAGATATTCAAAACAAGTTCATTAACGTTATATTTAATACTGGAAAACAAATATTACTTTTGTGTACAAGGTTGAGTACACCACACTACAATTTGCGTAACAGACTTAGCTGAGGTTGCATGCAAAATTTCAAGTCAAATCATATTTTTTAAAGACTTGCATACATGGAACATTGTAATAACATTTTTTTACTATATAATATCAGAAATATGTCTTATATAGTAGTATTAAATGTTATAAATACCATTAACTACAATAATGATTGCTAGCATACAAACAATGCCATTAAGACTAACATTGATAAACAATTACGCATTATTTAATGGCCTAGACTAAGGAGTTCCGTTAAACAGGTAGTCCACAGAGTAAAAATAATTTTTTATTAAGTACTTATTTAAATTGTTTTTAAAGATGCCTCAGTTGAAGAAGTTTTCAAACTATTCGGCAGAGCATTGAATATTTTGGGACCAACATATGACATGGACCTTTTGAATATGTTGATGTGGTGATGCAGATTGATAAGTGTATCTGTTTCTGGTGGAATACAGGCGATTATATGTTGGCAGACTTTGAAGGTTTTGAGCATCGAGAAAATATAAGCAGAAGGCAAAGTCAAAAGGTGAACACTGCTCGACAACAGTCATGACTACCCAGCACACTTTAACGGCTTTTCATGCAGTTTAAAAACTCTCCTAACAGTGCTAACTGATGCCGTTCCCCCAAAAATAGGAACAAAATATCCCCAATAAACTAACTTAAGTGTTTTAGTACAGAAAAACTATATATAAAACAATACGATCAGGGAATAAAATAGTTCATACTACTACGGAAAAATACGTTCATGGAACTATGAATAAGGAACAAACATGAAATAATATTGCCTAGAAATCGTTCTATTATAGAGCAACACGATTATGGAACTATACTACGAGTGACATGGAACACGTGATCATGACATTTTACATGTAAACATGTGATCGTGTAACCATGCGGTCTTAGAGCCATACTAACATGGAACAATGCGATCGAGTATGATCGAGTATACTACCACGACATCATACGATCATGAAACCACTCTAGCATTGAACCATAAAATCAGTTTAATTAGATAAAAAGGTCATACAATTAAATTTATATCTCATCCAAATTATAAAAGTCTACAAGATATGATTACCTATTAAGCTTTCATATCTTGTAAGCTTTAGACATTAGTTTTTTTTATTAATTAATTAATTTATTATTATTTTATCTTTGTAAAGCATTTATGGATGTCTTTTTATTTTTTATCTCAGCATAAAAATTTCGTACGATCAGCAGTTTACAAACAATTTACTAATTAGTTTTATTTCTTATTTCAGATATTATAAAAATTTAATAATTATGGTGGTCTTGTTTTAATTATCTTCTTAGACGTCGCTTTGGCGTTGTTTAAAACAAAACAATAACATGCAAATCTTTATTCAGTATCTCTAATACATATCAGGATTAAAAATAAATAAATAAATATCCAAAATATCTTATGTATGTCTTAATGTATGTTTTCATGACGTAATTCAATCACGTCAATTAAATTAATAATCACTTTTAATTACTTATATTAACGTCTCCTTTTACATTTTCAAAACTACTTGTCATTTTCAGTTAGTTAGTAGTAGTTAATATAATATAAATATGATTATAACATAACACTGGTCATATAGTGTACATGTTAAATCTTCATACTAGCTTCATGGATACTCAAATCCAAAGTTAAACAAAGTTACATGTACTGCGTGCTTAAACATTACTTAAATTTACACCGCATGCATGAAACCCGTCTTTCTTTTATTTTTTTGCTGGTAAAATTTTTATTATATAAGAGCGATTCCAACATGCATGAAAGTATTAACGCAGTTAATGCGAGGTTTTATGTTACAACTAATTCCAAGAAATGCACGATTCTGCAAAATTTGTGTTGTATTTACGGGTTTTTTTAAGTATAACCCAATTTAATAAATGAAGTTCAACAAGTATTCATACAAAATATTAAGAAACTATCGAGTCTGCATGGCAGGTTATTCCAACTTTAAACTCGATCCTGTAAGCAGTTCGAAATCAAAGGTTGTTGTTAAAGCACGTGTGTTGTGCTCATCCCTGAGCCCTTTACCCTTCCAACCTAACAAGGGCAACTGCTGATTGGACTCTGTAGTTTGTTATCGGATTACCTTTACCGTCGTTACAATAAATTAGTCGCAATAGTTCGTCCTGAGGTACCTTTTCGGGGTGAAAGGACTCAAATGGAATTCTATTCACGCGTTTTCTCACATATATGCATTATAGCTTCAAGGCTGACTATTTTATTTATGAAAATATGTTGTCTGTAATTCATAAAAATATCTTCATCTGGTACTGTAATTTCTTAATTTTCTAAGCATTAAGCCAATTCGAGAGGCTGAAAATTTATTTTCTGTCTATCTATCTATCTGTCTGTCAAGATATCTCGGAAACTAGCTGACTCTATAAATTTAAAAGTTGTACATAAAGCTACATTTTTATATGAGGTACACCAGTACAAATTATTAGAATTCCCTTAGCGAATATGAGCGTTTGTGGGAACACATAAGCCCTGAAGCGATAAAATTAAACGATGTATTTTAATACTGATTTGATAGAGTTGCTTGATAGAAGAGCTGCTTTACAGATCAAACCTTACGTCATTTTGTAATTCGCTCACTTATCTTCCTGTATAAATTATTGTGCATGAATGCGCTAACTTGCAAAATTCTATTCAAAATTTATTTGTATTTCGTAAAACTTCCAGTATTAGGAATTTTCGTTGGCTATATTAACGAATCCAAAATTTAAAAACAAAAACTGATTAGGCCTTTCAATGTATATCGATTACATTTTTCGAAAATGGTTATTTGAACTGGTCTGAATGTCTCACTGAATGGTGACTGTAGTGTATGTCTCAGTACATTAATTTATTTTGAATGTTTCAATTTCTGTTTTAATGGAAACATTTTTGGTGTTACGAATGAAAGAATTGAGTTAACATTTTGAATATATACATAATAAAATATAGCTACATCAATTAATAATATGCGTTCTTAAGAATAGAATAACAAATAACAATAGATATTTTATGTTTTGTAGGTTTTTTTAAAGAACGGCCGTAAAATATGAAATATACGCCAAAATTTAAAGTAGTACAGTGAGCACTGGGAGAGTTATAAGGTTTTAGAACAAGAAACATATTTATTTCTATGAAAAATATAGTTTTCTAAGAGTCGCAACCCTATAGACTGAAAAGAATTCATGAAAACACTTTCGTTTTCCTATTTGAGTAACGAAACACAATTTTGTGAAATTTCAACTTTCGGACCTCGGAAAGATGGAAAAACAAAAATGATGTACATCTGGGGGGTTGCACCAACATTTCAACCACTGTAAAAATCGACTTTACATAACGATTTTTATTTTTATTTTTTATCTCAGCCAAATTACAACATTTTGAGTGAGTGATTGGGGACGCTGGCTTTTATATATAGAGATTAGTTGCTACTGATAAAAGTATTAAAATAGCTTATTAAACATTATATTTGAATTTCACATTTTTCTACTCTTGCTTATGCTATTTATAAACAAATGAAGCTAGTAAGCAAATATTCGAATCTCATAAAGCGGTTGTTTATAAGTTTTTACTTCATTAAGAAGTGTTTGTAAACCGGGCTGATTTATTTCTCTCAAAAGTCTTTGCAATATATTGTTTTTATATTATAAATACATGCATATTGTTTTATAAATTTGGTATGTCCCCTTTTTATATTGTTTTATGTAACTTGCACTATTTAAAGATGAAAACAAGTAGGCCTAATAACCTACTACCTAAAATACGGGAAATATAAACGTAAGTTTTGAAAATAAATTTATTCCATCCATGATATTTTTATGTTAAAATGCGCTAAAACCAATGTTAAGCTTAATTTTTTTGAAATTTCGAGGAGTTCATCCTCAAAACCCCTCTCCCACGAAAATATAAAGTCTCTCTTTTCAACAGTAGAATATGGCAACAAGTACAGATTCTATGCAACATTTTCAGAAAAGTTATAAATAAGTGGATTTAAGCTGTTTTTTATTAGATCAAAACTTAATTCAGTAATGTAAACATTAAAACGTATTGAAAAAAGCAAGTTTTATTGTACTTAAAATATATTTCGTGATTTTATAACATAAACAAAATTAAGTACAAGTAAATGTTTCATTAGATGAACGCCTAGCTAATTTATGAAACAATTTTCTTACAAATCAGGTATAACAAGACTACGTAGTGTAACGTACAGAACGCAGTAGCTTTGTATTTAATCGCGTTACACTAGAAGAGATGCTACCTAAACCCGTCTCTTCTCGCTGTCAGAGCTCGGTTCTTACAAGAGATTATACTCGCCCCAATAACACCGCGCTACTGTAGATAATTATGTATTACAAGGCTACGTAGTGTAAATTACAGAACGCAGTAGCTTTGTATTTAATCGCGTTACACTAGAAGAGATGCTACATAAACCCGTCTCTTCTCGCTGTCAGAGCTCGGTTCTTACAAGAGATTATACTTGCCCCAATAACACTGCGCTACTCCAGATAATTATGTATTAAAAGACTACGTAGTGTAAATTACAGAAACGCAGAGGCTTTGTATTTAATCGCGTTACACTAGAAGAGATGCTACATAAACCCGTCTCTTCTCGCTGTCAGCGCTCGGTTCTTACGAGAGATTATACTCGCCCCAATAACACCACGCTACTCCAGATAATTATGTATTACAAGACTACGTAGTGTAACTTACAGAACACTGCAGGTTTGTATTTAATCGCGTTACACTAGAAGAGATGCTACCTAAACCCGTCTCTTCTCGCTGTCAGCGCTTGGTTCTTACGAGAGATTATACTCGCCCCAATAACACCGCGCTACTCCAGATAATTATGTATTACAAGACTACGTAGTGTAACTTACAGAACACTGCAGGTTTGTATTTAATCGCGTTACACTAGAAGAGATGCTACATAAACCCGTCTCTTCTCGCTGTCAGAGCTCGGTTCTTACAAGAGATTATACTTGCCCCAATAACACTGCGCTACTCCAGATAATTATGTATTACAAGACTACGTAGTGTAAATTACAGAACGCAGAGGCTTTGTATTTAATCGCGTTACACTAGAAGAGATGCTACATAAACCCGTCTCTTCTCGCTGTCAGCGCTCGGTTCTTACGAGAGATTATACTCGCCCCAATAACACCGCGCTACTCCAGATAATTATGTATTACAAGACTACGTAGTGTAACTTACAGAACGCAGTAGCTTTGTATTTAATCGCGTTGCACTAGAAGAGATGCTACCTAAACCCGTCTCTTCTCGCTGTCAGCGCTCGGTTCTTACAAGAGATTACTCGTATACTCTCCCCAGTAACACCGCGCTACCCGAGATAATTACAGACCCTATCTTGTTTGTGGAGTAGTTTAAAAATCATTGTGCGTAAAATTCTTTAAAGGTTTTTTAATTCCATTTCATAAACATTACATAGTGCACGTGTATAATCGAAAATTAAAAATTGTTACGGTGTTTTAGAAAAAAATACTTACTCATCCATACTCTATTTGAAAACATGTATCGGTTGCTACGAATAAAAGTAAGAGACACTCTTCGCACACATGCGAGGCAGAAATGGCTGAGTTCACTCGGTTTGAGAATAATTTCAAGATTCTAGCTGATTTTGTTATTGAGATGCCCCACATACAATCGGACAGAATATAAGATTTTACTCACCCATTTGGACGCTCTGCCAAATTGCTTAGGGACTAATACATAGAACTCAATCGTGTCTATTTAGATATAAAGTTCCATGCTAAATTTAAAATTTACAGATGCAATCTTTCTCAAGGTAACTTGTATTTACTTATTAGTTAGGCTGCGTATGCTACTACACCATATTAGCAACCAATGGCGAAATAAAGGGTTTATAAATAAAGTCAATTAACGGAAAAATTAATTATAGGAAATTGTTTGGGTTATTCACCTATTTTGGGTTATTCACCCATACAGGGGTTGGTCCTACGGAAAATTTGCACGTGTACAAAATTAAAGCTTATAACATTTTCCACATCTTTAGTTCATACAAATACAATCCGTCTACAAATTTCATGGCAGCAACCCGAGATTACGCACTGCCTTTTCTGGCCATAAAAACTGATTTACCTACGTCATTTTTTATTAATATGTTGTATACGAATTATTTTTTTTTACAATTTAAGTGAGTTTATGAACTTCAATATATTTTGAACACCTTGTACAATGTAGATGATAGTACGTAATTTTCAGTCATGACCAAAAGAGTGTGAGCGTTAATTTGGATTGCCGATGGGGGACGGTAAAAAGAAGAGAAAATTGAATTAATTAACGTCAATTTTAAATTCAGATGTGTCAAAGTTGAAGACTTGCAGTTTGTTAGACATTTTACCAATAAGAATGTGGGATGTGAATTGTTCATGGTAATGTCATAAACGGTGGAGTATGTCATTTTTCAAGCTTATAGCAATATAGCACTGAGAGAAGATTAATGTTAATCTTACTGTTTTTGTACGTATGTTTGTTAATGGCCTGCGGTTTGTTAGACATATTACCGATAAGAATGTGGGATGATAATATATATATATATATATATATATATATATATATATATATATATATATATATATATATATATATACATGATAATAGGGCAGGTAAGGAAGCTCTCTGATCAAATGTATTGGAGCACAAGATAATAATAGAGACAAAAATCTTCTCATAAGTAATGACATACATAAATAAAGATTGAAAAGATTTAGATAAATTTCCTGATATATGTACTTCCTGGATTATGTGTTTACAAATCCCAATGACAAATTCAGAAAATTAAGACCTGTGTTGTCTTAGTTGGAAGCAAAATTTATGCTCATATAGAATGTGGAAAGAAATTGATGAAAGTCTTGTAAAATTAATTGTCCATAATGATATCGAAATGGCAGTCGCTAAACAAGTTGTCAGTGTGGGTGAGGTTATTGAAGTAGTAAAACCATGATGTGTCATTCACTACAATAATGGCATGGTTAGAGTTGATGTACAGGGTCAGCAACTTGCCTCTTTTCCCATAGTGAGAAAGACCATAAAGGCTAACAAAAAGCTGGTTTTTTTTTACTCCTTGGATCTAACTGTTTTCAATAGTACATATACACATTATTATTTTGTGTAACCCTACTGTTCTTGGAGTCTGTAGAGGTACAGTGGATTTCACAATGTTGGATTGGCTTTGGTCCAACCTAAGGGGGTGTACTGTACTACATATTAAGTATATTGTTTTATATGAGGGATATTAAAAAAATAAGTTTCCCTATTTTTGCCTTTCAACCTAAAGCGTAACAAAAGATAGTCCTATAGCAGTTTATTTTGTAAGGGTGTGCTGGTATTGTGATAATTGTCCTATTATAGCCAATTGCAATAGAGATTCTAGTTGTAGTATTAGCAGTGTATTCTCTTTTCATTCACAAAAATGAATCTGCATCAGAAGTTTATTTTGAGCTATGTAGGTTTATGCTGATGGAGAAAAGTTAATTCATATGGGTCATTGTTAGTGAGCATCAATTATTTAAGAGGACTGTTCATAATAATTAATGAGCAAAGAAAGCCAATGATTTTGTGTCAAAAATCGAAATCATCAGTACTTCTGCATTGTATATTTGATGGAAGTGGTAAGGTATTAGAATTAAAGACTTTTTTATTAATTTCTAAAATCATCAGTACTTTTTATGAGTTTTATAAAGAGGAATACTACAGTCTGTCAATTATTGTTGCAACTTTACACCTTTTTTCTAGAGGGAAACATGGTCTTGGCATCGCCAAGAGATGTAAATGCATATAACTATTATAACCGTTCACTATCTAATTTAATAACTTTTAGGAAATCCCTCATAGAATTGTGTCTTCTGAAGAGGATTCATCAGGAAACAATCTTAAAATAGTTGTGGATAACTTACAAGTAATAAATATTTATTTTTAAAATTAGAACCTGAGGAGGAGGTGAAGGAACTGAGCCTCAGCCAGCCGTACAAGATGCAGAGTGCCTGCGGGACACCCAAGTACACCAACTTCACTGTCGGGTTCGCAGATTGCCTAGATTACATCTACTACCAGACAGATCGACTCAAGGTTGAAGCTGTGAGTACACAGTCCTAATGTTAATCCTACTATGAAATAATGAAATGAAATAATGAGCTTATTCCTCCACAAAAATACAGATCAGCAACAATCTACATTCTAGGAATATACACTGCCACTTCATCCAGTAGTGTGGCAGCGCAATAATAGAAAAATAATGTTTATTAGCGAGAGTCCAAACTCTTCTTTATAGACTGCTCACTCCATGCCGCATGCTAATCAATGTACTTAATCTTATCATTACAAATTGCCTTATTTGACTAATGTACTTTTGATTGATTAGATATTAAAACTTTGTCTTGTTACTATATTAAGGAAACGAACATTAAACATTTAACAGCAACAAATATAAAAATAAATATAATACACATATACAAATAAATAATATAATAATGAGGTAATAAATAAATACACATACTATTTACAGTTTAACAAAATAAATGTAACGACGAGAAACCAATAAATAAGCCAACAAATAATAAATAATTATACAAGACTATTGTTTAAGAAACTGATATTACTATTTTCAAATAACCATTTTTTCAACTTAATACTAAACAATTTTACTGTGCTACAGTCTTTAACTTCAGAAGGCAGTTGATTAAAGTATTTCGGCCCAACATATTTAAAAGAATTCTAAAAAAGTTTTGTACTAAGTTTCTCGTTCTATACATTAAATGTATTGTGCCTGTATTACCACTTCTTAAATAGAAGAGCCTTAGCACCTTAAACACAAAAAGATGTTGTAAAGGTGATATTCTTAGCTGACAGTATAGGGGAAAAAAAAGAACTTTTACGCTTCCGTTTTTGTAAAATTTTTCATAAAAAATGGTTTTAAACAACACATATTTTTGAACAAACTCTATACTGACAAAATCTGACATTTTGTACTATGTAACCACATGTTCATATTTTCACTTTTTTACAAACGAAGTTAGTGCTAAATACATGAAATGATTTATGTAACATTTTACTATACAAAATCAAAGAGTTTTAACTCGTGAATAGTCTTTTTTTGTGGTATTTGTGAATCTATTTATGTTTTGATAAAAAGTAGCTAGCTCAAAGATGGTGCCATTTATTTACATGAAATAATTAACAAGTATTCACTGACTTAAAAAGGTTTCACTTGATTCGGAGTACCCAAAAACAAAAGAACAAAATTGAAGTCAAATATGCTAGTGTTTGTGCACTGTGAATTTTGAACCAGTGATAGACTATGATGCTAGGATGCAAGTGAATGAGTGTGTGAGGAGCTGCACACATGCTCTCAGTTCATATGCAGGCTACCATTGCTGCATCTCGGTCATCTGCATATGCACTATAAGCGCAGATGCTCCTCACGCACACCATCTGTCAATGGTCTGTAATTCACAACAAATACTAGCATATGCAACTACGCTACTTTTTCTTTGAGTAATTGAAAACAAATGATGTGTTTTGTTTTGTAATTAAAATAAAATTAGTTTTATAGTGAAATCTGTCACATCCTGCATAAGTGTTCTCAGGATAGGCCGGAAATTGTTAAAGTCAGATAAGGAATTGTAATATAGACAGTATAGTTATTGATAGTAAGTGCACTACTTCTGTTGCGCTGTATTACTTTCTGAAGGCACTGACACAACAGTACTGATTTCACAATTTCACCAAGATCTCTATCCTCTCCCACCCCCTGCCAAACCAGCCAATGTATGGGTACACAATGTTTTATCATTTGTTGCTAGGACAGGAATGAAACATTTAATTTTTTAATATTAAATGCAAACTTTTGTCAAAATTGCTAAATTTGAAAAGCAATCTGCTGTCCATATTGTTGTGAACACCTACTGAAAATGTTATGTAAGTAATTGTAATTAGTTATCTTTGAGCTAGCTATCTAAATGTGTTCATAAATTCAACGCTTTAAACCCAACGTTCAATTACTAAAAATTGAACAAGAAGACAAATGGCAACTGACTCAATAAATCTGGTGAAAATAAAAATCTTCTGATGTTGTACATGGCAAGGTGAAGGTTGATTTCTAATGAGATCAGTAATATTCTCATAGAGAATTGTAGTTGATGGATATTGAATTTAAAATCTGACGCTGTTTGTTTGTAGATTCAACTAATAAATGCTACATTTGTCTGTGCAGGTGGTTCCTCTGCCATCCGAGGAGGAGTTACGACAACACACTGCCATTCCGAGTGTCGTATTTCCATCAGATCATGTAGCTCTTATCGCTGATTTATGTTGGCTACCCTGATAAAAAATATATACGTTGTTATTTTTTTTAAACTGTTTAATTTTTTATCCATATCTCACATATTTTTGTGTCTTTAACTGTAATATTTTTTTGATTGACTTCATATAAAGTAAGTTACTTTAACATTTTAGTTAATTTTGTATGTATGAAATTATGTTTTTACTGACTTTCTTATTGTCCTTATGTCAGTAACATTTTATACACAGCTATTCAACATTATAAGCTACTCGTTTTGTGATATTTAGTTTATTTTTATCTTGTTAATCATGTTTAAGCATTATTTTACTGTCTCTATTTTCATTGTTCCACTTAGCTGTTACAAACAATTGCTGTTGTGTTGTATTGACATAACCGGACTGTTTAAAATGAGTAATTGCCTAGTCATTTTTGAGTTTTTTTAAAATAAACAAAGAGTAATTGAACTGCATGTCCAATTGAGATTCAACAATCTAGAATATTATTGTTAAAAGTAATGATGGGCTGATTCCAAACAAAATTAAATTCAGATTCTTGATACCTACCAAAATTGTGGTCTTGACAATGGTTTTTTTTTTGCTATTTCTTGCTAAGAAAGAACAATATAGTATGATTCTGAAAAATACTATTACTATTTTCATTAGGGATGGGTCAATACAACAAATATTTTAATATCAACACCAAAATTGGTCTTGATTCCAATGATATATAATAATAAAAATAACTATTAAGTAAATAAACTTAAGAGTAACTTAAGAATTTACATAGGGTAGAAGGAGCATGTTTATCTTTCCTAGACTGGTAAGCTAACATTCAATACTTCAAATCAACTGATTTGCTCTAGATAAGATAACAAAGGGAGAGAATTACTATAGTTAATTAGTCTACTTCAATTATTGCCAGTTTGTACTATGCTAGACTTATGCAGATTGAATAAAAAGTCAGGATCCCCCCTCTGTTCTGTTTTAAAGTTTATATAAGGAGATATCCTTTAGATAGTGGTGGAATTTGGAAATAAAGTTTCATTTGGTGTTTTTGAAAACTTGTGTCCCCAAAAAATGCGGGATTTTGGAGGCAATTAAAACAAATTTAATGTAAGTTCCTCTCAAGAACCTCTCTTTCCCATACAAAATAATAGGTCGTCAAAGTTTTAATTAAAATTATTATTTTGATGGGAAAGATATAGCGATTTCTAGTTTTCACAATCCTTTAAGTTTTGATGCTCTTCAAAATGAGGGGTCACTTAAGAGGAGTTCACAATTGAAATTTCTGAGTTAACACCAAATTCCGCAGTTTTGGGGGACACAATTATTTTCAAAATCAACAAATGAAACTTCCTTTCCACATTCCACAACTACCCAAAGGATATTTCCTTATATAAACTTTAAAACAAAATAGAGAGTGGGTTCCTGACTTTTTATTCACGCTGTATGAAATGAAATGAAAATTCTCTTTATTTTTTTCAGGCGAAGTTTAGGACTACATAGTCCTTTCTTACACTTAACCTGATTATTAGTATAATGTAAGTACAAGCCATTTGTAATCTTCAAAATAAAAATTAAATCAACAGCGTTTATAAAATAAAATGAATATTTTGCTAATGAATTCTAAAACTAACAACAAATCACTTAACAAAAAAAAAACAAGATTGCACTCTTAAATTTATACTGTGTATAAAACTAATATTTGATTATAAAATAATATTAATGATACATTTTAAACAAAAACTTAGTCAAAATATACAACATTACAATTAAAACATTCTATTTTTATAAAAATTATTTACTTACACTCACACATTCATTCATTCTGTCTGTAACAAACCATGACTAGCGATCCTCGGGCACCACGGCCGCGGACATCCGCTGCAAAAAATACAACTTAACAGCCGAAGCAAACCGATCCCGGCTCTCCAAAGATTTTAAAGGATCTGGAAGAGAATTCCACAAACGGCAAGCAGACACTACAAATGATTTATTAAAGACAGTCGTTCTGTGGTGGGGGATTCGCAACGTCGACGAGCCAGTGCGGGTGTTCCTTACGCCTTCTCCAATAGCAATGAACTCAAAATCGTTTGTAAAGTATTTTGGAAACCCGGTTTTAAGGATAGAAAAAAGTAAAATTAGGATTCGGAAAGCTCTTAGATCTTGCAATTTTAACGTTGACATTAGTACATAATAAGGTGAGATATGCTCATCTCGCTTTATATTAAACAAAAATCGTAAACAATAATTTTGGGTTTTCTGCTATCTATTATTCAAAACCACAGTCATGTCATTAACCACGGCACAACAGTAGAGGAAAGTGGGGAAATACGAGTGATTTAATCAGTAAAAGATTTATGTGGTGTGGTAGAAATCGTTGCATTCTTTTCAGCGTATGAACTGCTGCAAATATCTTTTTACAGGTACCTACAACGTAGTCAGTCCAGTCCAAACTTTTTCGTAATTGTCAATCCCAAACTTCTGACACTACTACAGTATGCCACAGCCTCTCCGTTTAACCAATATTTCACGTACATTGTTAAAGTCAAACTGTATTCAAAAGTCTAAAATGCCCAATTATTATGGGTTTAGTTTTGTCCGAGTGTTGAATTTCAGTCCGTGCTTTTTCAGTCCCAAAGTACAATCTGTTGAATGTCCAAGTTAATGTTTTCAATAGTTTGGTTAATGTTACTAACATTGCTGTGAGCATATATCTGTAAGTCATCAGCATAAGAGTGAAACTTCGTATGTGTCAGTACCTTGCTTTATATCGTTAACATATAGTGAAAAAAGTAAAGGGCCAAGAATGGATCCTTGTGGAACACCACACGTAACAGGCTTCCAGTCAGATCTAATGTCATCAATCATAACACACACTGCTGTCTTCCACCTAGATAAGATCCCATCCATGTAAGAACCTCGTGGAAAATCCTATATGTCTCTCAATTTTTCTACTAATAAAGTGTGATTAACAGTATCGAAAGCTTTAGAATAGTCAAACTGTACTAATACAGTGCACCTGCCTTTGATCCATGGCAAACCGATGTCATCTGTAATTCTCAATAACACAGTTTCAGTACTGTGATACTGTTTGAAATCCAGACTGATAAATGTTAAGAATATTTTGCGATTGTAGAAACTGAGTAATTTGGCAATGCACTATTCGTTCAAGACCTTTAGATAAAGCAGGCAAGATGCTGATAGGCCTGTAGTCTTGCGGAAAAGCAGGTGATGGGATCTTGTTTAGTGGACGGATTTGGGAAGTCCTTCCATATATCAGGAAAAATACCAGTTCGCAAAGATTCATTAAAAATTAAAGTAAGAGATGGAAGTATAGCGAACAAGACACACGTTTCACCAGTCGAATTGATATGTCATCAGCACCAGTTGCATTGGTACTGATTCTGTTGATTTACATGCGGGACATCCAACTGCATCACTGGCTTAAATTGGAATAGAGGATATGCATGCTCCGTGGGGGGCAGACTTTGTAGTTGGTTTATGTAATTTTGCAGAGCAACATTATTATTTGGTTGAGAAATTAAGAGAAAGTAATCATTTAAATCATTCAAGGGAACTTGGACTGGGACTGAAGAGGGCTGCTTGCCAAAGCCCAACTTTTTCACATTACGCCACATGATCGTTGAAGTCTGTTTCTTATTAGCAAATAACGTATTGATGTATCTCAATCTAGAATTTTGAAGGCTCTGCTTAACCCTGTTTCGGAGTCGGCGATACTGATCCATGGCCACCGCATCACCAGTCCTCCTGGCTTTCCGGTAGACTGCGTCTCGTTGAGCCATTAAATTAAAATTTCTTGA
Source organism: Homalodisca vitripennis (assembly GCF_021130785.1). Classification (NCBI taxonomy): domain Eukaryota; kingdom Metazoa; phylum Arthropoda; class Insecta; order Hemiptera; family Cicadellidae; genus Homalodisca; species Homalodisca vitripennis. The sequence goes on from NC_060212.1 coordinate 60,373,382, forward strand.
GTGAGCCAAGCAGGCACTGCGCCTTTTATTCACTCGTTTTTTAACAATTGGAGCATGCTTGTTGAAGAGTGACAGAATCAAATGAGTTTAATGTGGCAACCATTTCATTAACGGTCGACTGAGTTTCTACAGAGTGCCATGCTGCTTGAAGTACATCTTCTAGGAAGACATCCTCATTCAAACGCCTAAAATCCCTATATTTCAAGAATCTTTCAAAAAGGCTTAGGCGTTTTATAGGAAAGCACACAGAAAATAAGATCGTGTATTTGAAACTGCAGGGATTGGAAGTTGCCCTTTGTGAACAATATCATTAAGATCGCTAACTGCTATAATGTCTAAGAGGGTGTGGGATTCAGCAGTGTGGTGTGTAGCGTCCAGTGGTACAATAGTCATGTTGCAACAGTTAAACATAGTCGTCAGTTGTTTGTAATCATTGTTCTGTGTTTTCATGAGTAAATCAGTGTTCATGTCACCATGATTAGGACAACGACCGTAGCACGGCATCAGGCGCAAGAGAACATCCTCAAAGTCAGTCAGATGTCCAATTCTTAGGAGGGCTGGTAATAAACTCCCAGAAGTAGGGCATCCGAACCAGACAATCCAATTTCTAAAAACAGATATTCTGGTCTAGCCGAGTACTCCTGAGGTGAAGCAATCCAGTAATTTAACCCTTAAAGTTTGTCTGGTGTATACCGCAACACCTCCACCCCCTTTATTGATTCTGTCGTTTCTGTGGAGGACGTATCCACTTATTGATACCTCACTACTGGGAATACTCGGCTTTAGCCATGACTCTGATATTAAAATAATGTCAAAAGTTTGCTGCCGAAATATAGCACATGATATCGTCCACGTGCCCCCTCAATGACTGAGCATTAATATGGGCAGCTTTTAGTTGTTTGGGATAAGGGGACACTTCATGTAGCAGGACTTGAGCGGTATCAGGCGGAGGAGTGGATGGGGGAGGTGAAGGAGAAGCCGGGTCGGAGTCACTGTCAGCCGCCGACATCCCCACAGCTGAGCCGCGACCGCCGCGCACCGCCCCGCCACCAGACACGCTGCTACAGACACACATACACACACATTCATACAATCCTTTCATTTCAACACAATACATCACTATGAAAAAAATAAACAAATATTCCATGTTTAGATACGAAGAGAACAAAATACACACAGCCTTGCACTGTATAATAAATATATACAGTGGTACTAAAATAAAATAGGAGAGAGAGTAAAATAAAATGAACATCTAAATAATTGATACCTGATAAAATTGAAATAGTATTAAGTGTGAAAATGGTATGTAAATAAAACAAATTGAAATAATAAACTTTTCAAAAAGTTGTAAACAAAATACTACTTGTTAAACATGAATAAATCAATTATTACTTATACTGTATACAACATAGATAACACTAAAAATTCCTACAAAAATAATATTATATTGTTGTCCTAAAACTTAATTATACACACATATACACACACTCACTACTAAATTACTAAATTTAATACTGTATAAGAGTATGAAGAGATTCCAGGGAAGTATAATTAAGTATTCTGTCGACAGAGTCACAGAATATTCCATGGTAACAAGTTTTAGGTTAAAGACTACGACAATGTAGGCAACAGGATTTCTGGAAATTGCCATCGTCTATGTTTAAAAAAATAAAACACTTCATTTTGAAAATTTTGGATAATTTTATAGACCAAATGAACCTTTTTTTGCAAATTCTTTTTCAAAACGACAGCTCTTTCGTTATTATGAGTGATTTTAACATAGATGTATTTAATGGAATTGGTATTAAAACAAGATGATTAGGGGATCTGATGAAAACTTACAACCTGCAATGGCCTGTGAACTCGCCAACAAGGGTGACGGCTACCACTGCCACCGTAATTGACAATGTTGTCACTAACATTTCATCTGTGGATGTATGTATGTATCTGTGGATTGTCACGGCTGTCTCTGACCATGATGTCCAGCTGGTTCCTCGAATGAACGTGCACCAGCCACTCTCACGCCTCAGACTACTACCCGACCCGAGAATATTTCCATGTTATGCGCATTAAGGGCGAGACTTGGGATTGTCCGACAATTGTTTTGGAGCTGATAAAATGTTTGGAGCATTTAATAAAGGATTATTGTAGTAGGCTGCTATGTGGGTATTGCGTGTCCTCTTATAAAAATAGCTCAAACACAAAAAATCAAGTTGGATTACACCCAGAATATTAGTTTCAAGATCTATGTTAAAAAAAAATATCAACAATGAGCATTTAAAAAACTACAAAACATTTTCGACATTTTTTAAGGCGGCTATGGCTTATGAAGTAAATAAAAAAATGAAATCGTCTAATAAATTCAAAATTGCTTGGAGTACTATCAACAAAGAAAGCAAAAATATAAAGTCTGTACTTTCTATAGAACTGACTGTAGAAGGAAATACTATCAAAGACTCCATTTTGGTTGCCGAAATATTGAATAATTTTGTTGTTTATTTAGCGGTGATGAGTGGCAGTGCTTCTGCTGCAGAGGGTCAAACGGCCCAGCAGCGTTGATGATGTTAACTGCTGTTACAGAAGGAGAAGTGGCTGCGAGGATTTGCAATAATGAAAGAGCTGCTGTTTTAAAAAAGAATAGCTAAAGAAGGTAATTTGGTTTATCAATGTCTCTATTAGAGAATCTATAGAGGCCGATCAAAATTCTTTTTGTTTTCTGTTCTTATTGATATGGAAGCAAATTCAAAATCTTCAAAATGATCTAAATTATCTAAATCTTCTATCTGTTATATATATCTATTATATTCTAAATAATCTAATCTTCTAAATTACATTCTCTTTCATATTTAATTCCCTCCTTCACAAACAAAGCAACACTTTCACCTTTACATTGACTTCGAGCAAAATAATTACCCAAGCTTACTCAAGCAAAATAGTTTTACAGCCGAAATTGTTGAACGGTGTCATTATTAAAGTGATCTTCTGTAATAACTATTGCTTGTGGCGTTACTTCATCAGCTAGATTTAAAATATCAGTTTTAATTGTAGTGGCCTGAGAGTTCTGATGCAAAAATTTGAATTTGGTTTTTTTTTAGTAGAATTTGTTGTTTTGCAGAATTGTTTTGGACATGCACCCCACACTTGCGTCCTATTTTACAATCTTGGGTACTGTTTGTGCTACTTTAAAAAAAATTATTTATTTGGTTGGTTTGGAAGTTTGTCATCACACTCCTTGGTACACAATCTCTCAATGCTGTAGAAAGATGAAATTTGAATTCTTTACATAATTTATAAAGAAATACCAAATCATTTTCAAGAAGTTCAACCATCCATAGGGATTTTAAAAGCGTTGCATCCCTAGAAAAACCACATTTTTGTTTTTAAACTTCCTGATGGCCTATAACAATTAAATTTGAAATATACATAGCTTAAGATCTCTACAGACATATTAAAATTGTTTCATGAAGATCAACTATCCATTGGGGCTGAAATAGGTTAGCAATCTCCTAGAAGACTATATTTTGTTTTCCAATTTCCCGCTGCCCTAGAAAGAAATTTGACACACGTGTATTGTGTACTCAACCAGAAATATAATAAACTGGAAGTAGAGTACAATGATTGGAAGTTGTCACTTTTTGAGTGAAGTATACATTTCAAATCAATGTTTGTATACGTAATATTTACAATGTTCGACACAATGTTCCACGGAGTATCCGATGAACAAAAGCTAGCATTTTAAAACACCTCAAAGCTGCAATTTGGTTAAGATCACGCAAACCTGCAAATGAATGTTTCTTGTCACCTCAGCTCCAAAATTATTTTCAATGTGACATATCCTTACATCTAAAGCTTTTTGTCATAGACTAACCATCCTTTTGGATACTAATATACTGCAAATTATTGCCTTTCTTAATATGCTTATAACATGTTCTGAGATTACAGATTGGCTGTAGTAGGGATGTCTCTAGATTTTGTCTCTAATAATTTTTTAACTACATTAAAATATTTAAAATAATTTTTGGTCTAGCACATAATAGAAGATAATCATATTATGTTTAATCAATTGAGTTTTTTAATTCATAATTTTTTTTGTTTGGATCTGTACATCACAATAAAAAACATCCATTATACGAAGAGGCTAGGGCAGTTTGCAAGAGTTATGCAGCAATTAACATCTGAGCTAGTACGAAGGCAATACAATATCGCGGGTTTATGTGAACAAGGAGTGTGGGAATTGTGGTGACAGCCAGCTATATCGTCTGGCAGTGGCCATTTCAATAAACCTCCCAGTCAGCAGAACACTATATGTCTCTTATTAAATACATGATGACACTTGTAAAATAAATACGGATTTTGAAGTAATTAATTAAGTAAATGTATGTAAATAAGGATATTTCCTTCCAAAATTACATGAAATATTTTAAGAACCATCTATAAGTAATGAAAGAAATCCAAACAAATATTGGTATGCATACACAATTTGTTATTTCTAATAAATAAACAATTTAATTTTAAATAACTACACTTGTACTCGAGATGATCAATATAAGTTATTTAGCAATACAGACAAAAGGTGTTTTTCAACAGAAAATACAATACAATAGAGTAGATCATTTGAACAAATTCACGTTGTTTGTGAGGTACAATACAGTCCTGAATGCAGTGTCAGGTAGTGTAAGCTTCCAAATAAATATGCAATATTCAATTTCCACTGGCCAGCAATATTTCAATATCTCAATCCTGTTCTGTACACACCTGTTTCATTCAACATCAGCTGATTTACTTTGTGTATAAAGCCAGTCTCTTTGTACTGTACATTGACTGAAAACCATAAAAACATTTATATTTAAGCACTACGACATTGATAGGAGATTTATACAATTTTATTGGTCAATGGGCCTTTTACATATTAAATATACTTTAGTTGTTAAAATACCATAGTATCATTTTTATAAATACAGGGAGGTTCATTACTGTGTGTAGCATTTCAATGTTTGATATCAAATTATAGATAAAGTAGTTAGTAATGTATCTTAAGAGTATCTTAAAGAGTAATTAATTATAAGAAACATAAAAGATGACTATCACAAATTAATAAAGACGGACACTCTCTGAAACGTCCAGAGCATTTAATCTACTATCTACGTTATGCATCTAATGTGCTGATTTGGAAAAGATATAGTTACAGTTAACACGAATAGAATTGTTTTAAACTACTAATGGTTTATTATTTATATTCCAAATTGAATTTCTTATTGGAAACTCTAAATTAAATATAAATAGACCATTAGTCTTAGCATACAATTAGTATAGGGGGTTGTACACGAGTAAATAAATCATCCTTCAGAACTGGAAAAAATGTATTGTTACATTCCGATGATATTATGAACTGACATTTATCAAGTATGAACCGCTGACCGCCTTAATAACTATACAGCCATTAAAAACAACACATAGTCCTATATTACTGTATTATTCACTGAGATTAATATTTACAATATTAGTTCTCGGCTTAATAACTTAAAATTATATTTAACCCAAAATTAATACTTGTGGACACACCTCGCAGGAATTTGGCTTCTTGGTTTAGTCAGGCAAATTTGTCTAACGGTTACCACCAAACTTATACCGGAAGTGGATGTATAACTCAGCAACGTTATTGTGTACATTTGCCCTAAGGTGCTTTTCCTCATTTTCATCACAAGAAGTTCTCAAACTGTGTTATTTTGGCTTATTTGAATCGAGGCTTAGATAATGCCTTGAATTCTGGATCTATTACAATACAGCATTGTTTAATAGAATTTTCTTCCAACAAAAGAGGGCTTTGAGTCGTCTGGGGCAGCGGGACAGTGCATGTTTTAAAGTAAATGAAGTTGACATACAACATAATGGTTGTGATCTCTGACTTAGGCATGCCACAACGCTCTGGTATGATTTGTTTAATTTAGCCTAGTTTGTAATTATGTGTTAGGTTAGTTATTCACCTGAAGAAGAGTCAGATTTCAGATCTCGAAACGAAGTGTTACTTATGTTTTGTTTCACTGAACGATGGAAAATGTCCGGAAAAATCCTTTTTCCTTCACAAGTTCCTCATTATCCAATAAATGTAATAGCTTGCGACCTGTACTATTGACTACTACATTATTTGAGTTTCTTTGCGATTTAAAGCACAATTTTCAAATCCTATGATTGATTTTGATAAATATTGTTCTTCACCAATGCCCCCATGACCCAATAAAACTAAATTAAATGTTAAATGTAGTTTGTATTTGAAAACGAGGATATATTATAATCTTTCTATGTAATAAAAGTTTCTAACAAAAAACTAAATCATAACTATTAATAAGCTTTCAAAAAAGAAATCACTAATCTTATTTTTCAACCCACATACATTATGAACTAAAACTTAAATAAACCTTTTCACTCTGCTCCCAAGTTCCTCTCGAATGTTTTTTCCAACGAAGGATTGGCTGTGTCTCCTCATTTGGCGTTTGAGGTCTGAGAAGTCACCGCTGCCCCCAGATTCGGAGGTGGGGAAATTCCTGAAACATGGCGCTTTTTCCATTATCAATCATACCAAAGCCTGGTTATGAAGTCCGAGAAGTCGTGTTTTAGGAGATACTTTAGTTAACATGACTTTTGTCGGTCAATGTACAAGACCAGAAGTCTAAAACCCCTCAGATGTCTGGGGGGTGTTTGTGTTTTCATTGGTAGTTGAAATTGGGGGAAGCCGGAATCAGTCCTGATTTGTAGAGCAGGTAACCAAGCGATGATCCAAACCGTAATCGAATGTCCTTTGTGGTATGTTAAGGCAAAATTACATAACTGAATTTGGTTAGGAATCTTTGTTTTCTCAGGCGTTTCCTGCAATTTCTGACAGGATTTTATTCCTTTATTACACTCGACTCCATATAACTTTAACGGCTTCTAAGTCGTGGCGTAGCTAAGACTTGGTTTGGGGGGTGAATGTGATTGAAAAGCACACCACGCCAGTAGTTTAGGGGGTCGGGGAAGAAAATCCGAGTAAATCTAAATTTGAGTAAATTATATAGGCCTAATTAAAAATAATTACATTTTAATGCTGTATTTAAAACAATTTATATTATTGTTATATGAATATTTTATTTATTTTTAGGACTCTCAGAGGTATAATAGTTACGTCACTGGTTGTATGGACACTACAAGATTTCCTCACAAAATTACTCGCTTGGGAGGAAATTAAATGCGTAGAAAAACAACCTAGTAGAGAACAACTGAAAAAAAATTGAGAAAAAAACGATTGAGAAAAAGGTAGATAGCAGTATGATTACTAGGTAATTGACGATTCAAGTTCCGTCAGGACAAGTAATTTTTGTAAATTAATCTTCCTTTTAAATAAATAAATATGTAATAAATTAGTTATGACTTAGTTTGGCGTCTTTGTTTGCACTAATGCTATGCAGTTACGTGTCGACTGTCATTAAGGTCTCGTTAAGGCAGAAGACATTAATACTCTGACTGCATTAATTATTCAAGGAACTAGATTATGGTGACATTAGTCGTAGGGCTTGACAGTGAATCATACGAACACGAGACGTTGAAAGCAAAGGCCAAGAAGATTACAAATCACGCCCTTACAAATGGGGCGATGTGTAAGAAATATTTAGTCAGATTAAACCTAGCAATTTGGTATTGTATAAACCAGATATTAAAAATGTTATTTAGTTTATTTTGATTGAAAGTTTTCTTATTCATACAATTAGTTGTTAGGAAAAAAACAACAAGCATTGATAAAATCTGCTGAAACAATTGTAATTATTTCAATTTATGAATAATAACTCGACGTTTGGTCAGTTTATAATATCTCAAAGACTTGCTAATTAGTAGCGCAGACTGGAAACTCGGCATTTAAATATTACGTGAAAATTTGCACCATTTGTTTTTACCAAAAGTGGTAATTGATTGGTAACTATTTTTCTCTACCACTTCCACTTTGGACGCAATATAAGGTCACTTGCCAGAATGCTGGGTTTGGGATCTGAACCTGGAAACTAGTGGTATGTTCACTCATGTTTCAGAGTTATTTTATCCAAGAAGTATAAACCTCACTTCAAATCGCTTGTACATGCAATGTTATGTAGGCCTATCAAGTATCTTTCAAAAATTGTAAAATATAAATATTCTCAATCGAGACATATTGCTCTTTACTATTAAAACAAAATTTTAGAAATATTTCAAAGTCACAAAGCCAAATATGAAGAAATATTATGAAATTGAGTAAAATACAAGAAAATTAAATTATAATCTCCTTAAGAAAAGATAAATTTTATGTATCACAAGTATAAAGAAAATGGCTTTATTGGGTAAAAAGCGTATTGTGTCTCGTTTAGACTACGTACATTGGTTTGATATTATTGCTAGAATGGTTATCTAACAATATTTCTTTTGTCATTTAACATTAAGGGGAAACTTCGGTAACGGGTGATCTTAAATAATTGATTATTATACTCAATCACTTTATAATAATTTCTTAAATATTAATTTATCGTCAGGACTTTTAAAATTCGTGTTTAAAAGGAAACATAAAAGAAACCACAATTAAATTAGCAAGACAAAACTCAATTATACCTAGGTGGCTGGTTTTGTGCAAACGTATCTTTTTTTAGAGATTTTCACAACGATTTCTACAAGGATTGTAGCAATATTATACTTTATCAAGGGACTTCCAAGAACATTGAAATGTCTGAGTATATTATTCTTGATACGCAAAAGTTTAAATTGTTAATGGATTAACAGTAAAAATTTCGACATTTGGATTAAAAATTGGGAAGATTGAATAATTACACTATATTTTCGTAGATATTTCTAGTTTGCTTCCTTTTATTTAAATGCTTTGTAATTAGTGCTAGATTGGAGCATCTTTTTGTTGTTTGGACATATTGAATTTGGATAAAAAATGTTTCATTATTAAAAATAGACTTTACCTAAATGACAACGAATATTCTAGTAATCGATTTATAACATTTGACAATGTAGTAATCGATTATTAAAATTGATCACTGGTAGTGCCTGTTACAGAAGGCTCTAGTCTAAGTGTTACCATCCAATGTTAAAATAAGATGACAACCGAAGTTAGTAATATTAGCTTATAAAAACGTCTAAACGCTTTTGGATTGTGTGTCAATACAAACTTAGTCTTTGAGCTAACGCTCTTGTCATATTTGCGGATTTTCTGTTTCGCCTTCGTTCCGTCTCTTCAGCTAAGGAGTTCGTGCGTAGAAGCAGCAGATTTTCATTGCAACACACACACCTTAGGACAGGATGTGGGTAGTAAGAAAATACCTTTTACCTACTTTATCTAGATTCAAGTGTTTATCAGTCATTAAACGTCTACGTACAATGCCTGTATATCCATCCACCCATTATACTATGTACTATAAAGTTTCAAATGTTGACAAGTTCATCACTATAATTTTCATGTATATTATATAATTTAAAATTTGTTTTTTTAAAGGACATCAATAGATAAAATAAACTAAATTTAATATTAAGGTCTTCAGAATTTCTTTCCAGATCCACCAAGGTATTTCGCCTCTCAGGTTTCATCCTATTATCCACCTTTAATCATGTTAATCTGGTATTATGTCTTAAATTATGAATCAACTTCACAAAAATTGCAAATAAATGTTTACACATCTAAACATCAAAGATAATAAACCCTGCAAAAAAGTTGGTCGAGTAAGAGAATCCTTATATTCGAAAAAACGGAAATAAATTCCCGGTCATTGATTATCCAATTTCACTCTATCTTGCTTATTTCACTTGAACACATCTACAAAAATGACCGAGACGATCCTATTGCTGGTACGAAAAATCTCCCTCCTTGTAATTTCCTTCCAGAATACGTAATTTTGAGCCTTCAGATTGGTCCAGCACTCAACCTTTCAGGCAAGGTTCTCTCACTCGTTGAGCCAACAATATAATGCATGAATTTAGACGGACCGTTCAACGTTAATTCAAGTTCGTGGAAGCCGGATCTGTCTAAGTGAACTGCCTTTTATTTATGCATAGCTCTGATCTGTAGGTACTTCGATCCTTGTTGCAGAAATACATAGCATGTTTAAACCTGTCCATACAATAATAATTTGCGACTACCAAACTTTCTTCAGGATTCTAATGTTTTCATTCATTACTCTTTGTAAATTGTAGAAACTTATTTAATTTTAAAAAACAAAGTAGCAGAATACTACAGTATCTTGATTAAATTCACCTTGCTTGATTAAATGCGAAGTCTGACTTCCTGTAAAACTCTTTGTATCTGCTGCTGACACTGTTATCATAGAGGAATCAGCAGACTCAGCAGTTGTAGAGTATAAAACGCCGAGTTGACTGTTGTACTATGCTTTAAAAGCCGTAGTAATTTTGGTAGTTCTCTTATCGAATACGCTCTTCTTATAAGAAACTGCAGTATAGACCTGTAGTAAAACATTACAAAGTTATAATATAATAATAATGTTAGTTAATTAAAATAAATCTTCAATAATATTTCACAAGACGTTTAATAAATCGTTCTTTGTGTTAAAATTCCGAAAAAGGAGTTGTAATTCCTTATATTTCTCGACATTATTACTCTATTTAAAACTGCTTTTGATACCCACTTTAAAATGCAAAACATACATATACTGTATTCTATGAAATAGCTAGTAGTTAAAACGGTAATTTAACTATTTTTGTGGGTAAAACCTTTGCCAGCAAAGTTAAAAAAAGACGAGTTAATATAATTAGGGCACTGCGGAGCTTTTGTTGGGCGGAGGTCAACGCAATTTATCAAAATGACAGCCTTCCAACCCTTTATTGTCTTAAATGAAGAACGAAATATAATACTTTCAGTCAAGTGCTTTTTAATTCCGTAAAGTAATTAATGAAACGTATTCAATTACAGTATCAAGTTTTAGTTAAAATTTATTTTCTTAAGGTGTGTGATGTTATCAAAATGAGTCCGTCCTTAAATTCGACAATATGCCTAATTTGTTGGCTGAGTGTTAGCGAAGCCTTATCACTCAAGGGGCTGTAAAAATGTCCTTTCTATATGTCTGTTCACACGGTATCTCGAGAACAAATTGATCTATTAATTTCTAATTCTGGATGAAGCTTCATTTGTGCAACCACGATTACGATGATAGTGCATGACGCTCTGTTTTCGTAGAACATTAAGAAAGTCCCTTAGAATTCGAGAATTAGGTTTAGCTATGTACTTGAAATTTTGTATATTTTACTTAGATATAACTACGGATCTTTGAAACATTTTTCTTCTGTCTCATTGTCTATTTATCTATCTGCCTGGTTGTCTGTTTTCCGCTGTACATCTCAAGAACGACTTGAACCATGGAATTATACATGTATCTTCACATCTGCATACGCAACGTCCTGTTTGGTATAGGAAATTCCCTCTTGAGATTTGGCTGAGCGTTTGCGTGGGCTAACTATCTTCAAAATATCACAAGAAGATTTCATCTAAAAATTTTAAATTTTGTACAAGAATGAGTACGGTGATGGTGTTATGTCCACCCATGCGATTTTGCTGAGTGTTATTGAAGCGTATTAGTCAATAGGTTGGAAAACATTCTCTTCTGTCAACACGATTCCTATAAACATTCATTATATGTCTGACTGTCCGTCTGTCCACACTACATACCGAGAATGAAACTACAGACCTGAAAGATTGAGAATAATGAGAATAATGATTTATTCCTTAACAAAATTACAAAAACAGTACAAAAATAAAATCTTAGGAATAGCCTAATCACATGTCCAGTAGCGTGATTAGGATTAACAAAATAAAATAAACTTAATATTACTTTTAGAGTTCAGTTTGCATTAAATTACATGCTGGCCACTCTCCGAGGTGCCTGAAACTACAAATGAACTAAAAATAAGAATACAAAAAATATAACCAATATAAAAATAACTAGTAATTACTTATCCATATAATGTCAGAATAAAAATTATCTAATATTAACAGTAAAAACAACATAACAATTAGTATCCTCTTTATACTAATTGTTGGAAGATTGCATCTTTATACTAATCTTTATACTAGATTGCATGGAACTACCACGAAACATGTTATGCATTCAGTCCGACTTACTTCTCCCTCATTGTTAGTATGGACGATCACTCGTTAAATATACTCTAGTGTTTGAATAAATTCAAATAAATAAGAGTATGGAGTATCACACAGTAGGAGTATCATTAATCCCCACTCGGTGTCGGTGCTATATTGCTATAAGCTTGAATAATGACATACTCCACCGTATATGAGATTACCTTGAACAATTCACATCCCACATTCTTACCGGTGATATGTCTAACAAACCGCAGGCCATTAACTGATATACATACACACACAGTAAGAGTATCATTAATCTTCGCAGGGACTATATTGCTGCAGGCTTGAATAATGACATACTCCATCGTTTATGAGATTACTTTGAACAATTCACATCCCACATTCTTACCGGTGATATGTCTAACCAACCGCAGGCCATTAACTGATATACATACACACACAGTAAGAGTATCATTAATCTTCGCAGGGACTATATTGCTGCAGGCTTGAATAATGACATACTCCATCGTTTATGAGATTACTTTGAACAATTCACAACCCACATTCTTACCGGTGTTATATGTAACAAACCGCAGGCCATTAACTGATATACATACACACATACATAGCAAGAGTATCATTAATCTTTAATGGTTGCTATATTGCTTTAAAAGCTTGACTGCAGCACATACTCCACCGTTTATGACATTACCATGAACAATTCACATCCCACATTCCGGTATATGTCTAATAAACCGCAAGTATCTGAATTTAGCACTGACGCGTTTAATACTAATTTATCAATGAAAAAGAATCCTAACTTTTAAATTGCTTCATTTTATAACTACGGTGATTGGATGAGGGTTAGTGAAGCCTATCTTTCGAGGAGTTGTATAAATTTTATTTATTTCTCTATGTTTCTTCGCACGAAATTTCGAGTACGTCTATAGACTTAACATTTGCATGCTTCGTAATTTAGACATACCTTATGTTGAGTTCGATTATGCTTCATGACAACAAACATTTTTATATTGCTGTTTTGGGCAAGCATGATGGAAATGAATAATTATCCTAATCCTAATAATACTATAAATATGAAAGTACCTTTGTTTGTATGTTTTGTTTTCATGCGCAAATTATTCAATCCATTGTACTGAAACCTTGCATGAACATTGTCAAGGCCCCTAGGATGAATATAGGTATATTATTAATTCGAAACTCCTCCGGGTTACGCCCCCCCACTGGCCTTGACCGTAGCGAAAAATCCCATCTTAGTTTCTAATCTTGTAAAACATTAATTAAAAAAAGTATGTATAATGTAATCAAATGTTCTGTGTAAACATTGTTTATTATTTTCAATTTGTTTCAATTTATAGTAAGTACTTTCTCCAAAGGATAATAAATATTTAAACGCCATTTTAAATTTCAGCGATTAGGATAAATAATTTTGTATACAAACTAAATACAATTATATGAGATTTTGACATATAGTCCAGTCAACGAATGGTTCTAGAAGGAATGTAAATAAACGAAATAACCTACTACGAGACATTATTCGGGGTTGCTAGCAAATAAACACACTAACATTCCATAACCCTACGGGGTAGGGGGCTTCAAACGTTTTGGTACTGTGTAAATTTTCAGTAGGAGTAATCTCTACAGCGATATGCAAAAATCCCAAAACTTTGGGATTGAACCAACCTTTCCCCTCTTCCGCCACCTCTAGGGTTGAGGACTATGTCTCGTAGTTGGGGTTTCCACTTATTGATTTCCCTTCTAGAACTCACATTTGGCTATTCGTTGACGGCACTAATATACATAGTACCATATGTGACCTAACTATAATAGATTTAATCTGTAGACTTTAAATTTTGCATGAAACCATTAACACATTGACAAGATTGAGTTCTATGATGGTCAGTCCTTCTATGGAACTCAGCTGAGCGTCCAAATGGGAATATAAAGTTTGACTTTCTGATTGTCTGACTGCCAGTCCGCGAGGCATCTCAATCATGAGATCCATTTAAAATGTATAAATCCAACCTTAGCAAACTCTGCTCTGTGACACGTGGTGTAGCGGACTCTTTCCTGTCTTGTAAATGTGTCGTAAGTGTCTCTTACTTTTATTTTGTAGCGACTGATACATGTTTCCAAATAGAATATGGAGTAGTGAGCAATTTTTTCGGAAATGTCATTATTTTCCCTTTTTCTATTATAAACATAAAGTATGTAATGTTAGTAAAGTGCACTAAAACAAGTCTCAAAATAATTTTATGTGCTCCTAAATTACTCCAAAAACGAGAGGAAGTCTAATAAGTCTAATTATCTCGGGTAGCGCGGCATTACTGGGGCGAGTATAATCCCTTGTAAGAGCTGACAGCGAGAAGAGGCTCGTTTAAGCAGCATCTCTTCCAATGTAACGTGATTAAATACACGGCTACTATGTTATGTAAGTTACATTATGTAGTCTTGTAATACGTACGTGACTTGTAGGAAAGCTGTTTCATAAAGCAGCTAAGCGTGCTTCAAACACATACTTGTACTTAATTTTGTGTATGTAATAAAATCACGAAATATGTATATTTAAGAACAGTTAACTTTGCTTTTTTTTTTCAAAGAATGTTGATGATAATATTAGTGAATTAAACTTTAATATTTTATAAACATGTTAAAATTCACCTATTTGTGATTTTATGAAAATTTCACGACATAATCTATACTGCTCGTCATTACCATAGGTTGCCATAGTGATGAAAAAAAAAACAGATTTTAGCAGACAAGCCGCTATCGTGGGAGAAGGTGACAATTCTATAAATAAATTATTGTAGAATCAAAATACTTTTTGTTTTTCCTATGTGGGATGTTTGGATACACAATACACAATTGTTATTTAGTTTTGATCAGGGATTACATACATCTCAAAAATGATAGAAACAAATATTGTTCTTGTTTTAAAATCTTTAAAGGCTTGTGAATATTTAAGTGAAGGTCGTAATTGTAAGGTATTAACATTCACTTTAAATGCTAAGAAATTCACTAACAGTCACTATTTATTGATACATTTAGTCCGGTTCACATAACCCTTATATTGAAATTTCATCATTATACACTGAAGAACAACTATTTCTCTATTTAGTTATTAATTCTTTTTCCTTACGAAAATTGGTAACACCGGACGTTTTGCGAAATTACTTTCTACTTTATATTGGATTTAACAAGCTTATAGAGTCAGCTCGTTTTCAAGATATCTTGCTGACGGATGGACAGGCATAAATGAATTTTTCAGCCTTTTGAATGATAGGCTTTACTAACGTTCAAAAAATTAAGAGTTTACAAGTACAGCTGAAGATAGTTTTATTAATCAAAGCTTACGTATTTTCATAACGCGAGTATTTGAAGTTATAATTAATAGATGGGAGAAAACGCGTGAATAGAATTCCATTTGAGTCCTTTAACTCCGAAAAGGTACCACAGGACGTACTATAGCGACTAATTGTAACACCGGTAATGGTAATCCGATAACGAACTACAGAAGCCAATCAGCAGTTGCCCTTGTTAGATTTGAAGGGTAAAGGGCTTGGGGATGAGCACAACACATGTGCGCTAACAACAACCTTTGATTTCGAACTGCTTTCAGGATGGAGTTTAAACTTGGAATAACCTGATATGCAGACTCTATAATAGTGCCTTAATACTTTTTATGATTATTTGCTCAACTTTATTTATTAACTATTTAGTGCTAAGAGACATATAAAGCTATGAAACGTGATTTATTTAATTTTGTCAACAAGTGAAATTAAGATAGTCAGCACAACTGAACTCATTACTTTCCAATTTATGGAACAAAGATTGGGATATACTTGAAAAACAGCAATACACACAATACATATTTTATACAAATTGATGATTACAAATTTATTTACTAGAATTAGTTGTAACATGTAAAATCATCAAATTTGGAGCTTTCGCGTTCACCCAAAGGACAAGTGACTTACGCGGAGAGCGACATTCAAAAGACTGATGTTTACAGTTTTCAATTTCAATATAGATGTAGTAGAGGTGAAGTTTAAACCAAGTATACACTTGTCATCTTAATTAATTCCAGATTTATTGTGTATACACATAAACACGCTTAAGCAGAAATCTGCTTTCAAGTGGTGGAGAAGACTACGCTAAATGCTCAGCTAATTAAACTTTTGTTTGCAATTTATTTATAGTCCATTAAATAGTTCAAAACATAGAAACTGCAATTAATAACAACGTGTAAAAAATTTAAAGAAGTTGCACTAAGAGTGATGTGAACTGGATATAAACACAAAATTCTCACTAAATCAACCCTTTTTATTATAGATGTGTTAAAAATATAAATATGTTTAGTGTGTTACGGTTCTGCAATTAAATTGATAGTTGTTTAGGTTTATAGAGTAAAATACTAAATTGTAACTGTTTGTCTGGTAGCAGTTGCTAAGCATTAAAACCAAATCTGATTCTCATGTAATGATGTATTTTTATTTAGCTTTTATTGGATATACAATATAAAAATATATGTTCCGGAAATAAAAAAAAATATATATACATTTCAACCAGTACCAATTTTAAACATAACAAATGTGCTAGTTTCACACAACAATGAACATTGCAGACTGATGCAAGGTTCACTCATAATAATAGCTGGTAAAAACATTATAGATTGAGACCAAAAATAATTTAAACATGAAGAAAAACTCATGAGCTGTTTATCAGTGCATGTTTTAGTTATAGTACTGGTCAGTCAAATGATTGCCTTTTGCCGCAATTTGCGTCATTTATAATTGGCGATAAGTAAATATTAAAAAAGTTATTTAGATTAAACCTAAAATATTTAAACATTTTTCGTAATTGACCACTGTTATGTACTATAGTTTCAATACCTTTACTGGGACAACTCTTGTACCGACTTCAGGACAGCCGGGAATGTGTAACCATCACAGTCAATATTTTAATTTTAACCTTGAAATGTTGAATCTTAAGAATATTGTAAGCCAGAATTTCCTCATAATGTTTTTGTAGAATAGACAAAAATAAATGAACATGATAATAATATCACTTACACCTTTCTTTAAACCTGTACTTTATCATCGTACGTTAATAATTATTAGTTAATTAATGTCAAGAGTTTTTTTATGTTTATAAATGTTTTATATTTAGGTCTTTTTGTCTAAATACTACCACAATACTGAGTATAATATAAGTAAAGGAAGCATAGATTTATTGATGGTATTGTATGTTAATGTATAAATCGTGATGTCACACTTTGTTATCTAAGGGTAAAGGTTGTTGGAGATGACATTTACTTTGTTGAAAGCTTTCTAATTGCCTGGCCAGTGTAAATGGAATTCACACAACTCTGCTTTTGTTCAAAAAGTTAATGTAATAACAGTGAGTACCCCAAGTGAGTATGAAGGAAGGGACGGAAAAATTATCAAGTAAATATTGTTTTATAATAGTCAAGGGGCAGGTCCTTATTGTCGGATGTATTTAAATTCAGCAAAAGGCAAATCTACGAGCTTCTAAGTGATTCCAAATGTGTCTGTAAAATAATAGTGTTATTATTGTTATTATTAAAGAAAGCTTTAGATATCCTTATCGAATGTTTATTTTTAATATCTTTTTATATGCGTAACAAACTGGCACATGCATATCTTGAAATTTTTGTTCAAAATTTATATATATAAATAAAATATATATATATAAATAATAAATAACATAAATATAATAATTGTTTATATATTATAGCAGAACACAACAATGATTCGGTTTACAATAATTATTATTTTATATTCAAAGTGTGATATAAATTCCAAATGTCGCATAGAATAGTAATTTGATAGATAAATTTTGTTAATTACAAGCACTGTCAACCCCACATATTGCGATATTCACTGGAATATGTTAACAGTTTACATTTAGTATGTATATATATATATATATATATATATATATATATTGGATAAAATACAATTAAAACCAGTAATAGAAGAGATGACATTCTGATTTTAATGAAATTCAGCATTTAATTTTAAATTAGATACACCACAAAAAATAGTTTTAAAGATATGTTGTTTACATTTTTAATTACCTACTGTTAGATATTATTATTGTAAACGCAAAGATTAGTTTTAATTGACTTTTGACATTAAACTGTTTACCATTGATAGCCATTAAATAATTCATAATAATATGGAAACTGCACTTCATAAGAATATTTAAAAATTGCCAAAGATATATTAGTGTTACTTTAAATAACGAAGTAACTCAAAACCACGGGGAGAATTCAAGTCACTGAACAAATTAGAAGATTGTGAGTCAAAAATTCTGTTTTGCGACTTATAAATAGCGTTATTACGATAAACATTTTGTGTAAGAGTTGTAATTCATTTGAATCAAGTCCATTTTCAGAGTGTAAATATTATTCTTCTGCCTCGATCAATGTAAGTTTTTTTCGCAATATAGAAAAATTGTTTATTTCAACCGAAAAGACAATACAATAGAGTAGATCATGTACACAAATCCATGTTGTTTGTCAGGTACAATACAGCCCTGAATGCACTGTCAGGTAGTGTTAGCTTCCAAATAAATAAGCAATATTCAATTCCCACTGGCCAGCAATATTTCAATACCTCAATCCTGTTCTGTACACACCTGTTTCATTCAACATCAACTGATCTACTTTGTGTATAAAGCCAGTCTGTTTATATTGTATAGTGACTGAAAACAATGAAATCATTTCTATTTCAACACTATAGTACTGCTAGGATATTTTATAAAATTGTATTAGTTAATTTGCCTTTTACTTATTAAATATCATAGTTTAGTTATAAAATGTCCCTAGAAATTCTTTTATAGTACACAACATCTTAGCGCTAACGTGTCACATTATGGTGATTTATCTTAAGAGTATCTTAAAAAATAATCAAAGGAAAATATAAAACACGGACAAATTAATAAAGAACACTGTGTGAAAAGTAAAGAGCATGTAATCTACTATCCATGAAATGCATCTAAATTGCTGATGGTTTGCGAAAGATTGCTTTAACATGAGTAAAATTTAAAATATTACTAATGTTAATTAAAAACACTACTTTTTTCCAAATTGTTTATTTTTGGACGAGGCCTTTCGAAACCAAAGGTTTCATCTTCAGGCAACTCCACAAATAAATATTTAAAATAAACAAACTATAATGTCCAAAAAATAAACAATTTGGAAAAAAGTAGTGTTTTTATTAAACATTTAGTAATATTTAAAGAATTTTCCAATTGCTCCAAGAGTCTACAATGAATAAAATTGTTTTAAAAGTACTATGGTTTATGTTCAAAACAGAACTTCTTATGGGAAACTTTAAACCGAATGTTAGTTCATAAACAATTAGTCTAAGCAGCGACTTGTTATACCGAAGTAAAGGTGGTGTGCACTAGTAAATAAATCTTAGCTTTCAGAGCTGACAATCTTATATAACACCTTGATGATATTATAAGGGCAGTTCTTTTTCAATCTCCGATGTCACGCCATGACGTCCAGATAAGGTGGGAGGTCCGCGGTGGACGCAGTAGTCGATTGCGCTCATCTCATGTTCAAGTAGTCAGTTTGGGCTGAGCTGATGTCGCATGAACATGGTCGCCTGTATTTATTCCCCGCCAAATGTTAATTGAGGAGTTTTATTTGTTTTCCTGCCAAAGGAAGAGTATAGTGGAGGAAAAATTCCATTGGAAAATGTGCAATGGTCCGGAGTGATGGTGTTGTGAGTGAATCAGGTCAAACTTTTAATGATGGCTGGATGTCAAATTCACCAATTCGAGAAATGTGAAAGCTGAAGCCATTCGGCGGTTTTTGTGAGTGTCAGCAAAGATCTTTGTTTTTTTCGTAAACACGGCACATTCTCCATTGGATTTCTGCTGAACAATTCCCCTCACCACAAACTGACTATAATAAATAACGCAAAGGCATACATAATACTTAAAACATTAAGATTACAGCATAAAATGATTAACGTGGGATTTGGCTTCCGACTGAGACTAATTATATGATGCAAAATTAATGTCTAAAACAACTGGATGTCCCCACACTTATTACCGGAAGTGGGTGTTTAACTTAACCATGGGTAAAAAGGAATGTTTAACGTAATAGTTGTTTTTTAATACTGTTTTCTATAGTATACTATAACTGATATATTGTATTATTAACAATGCATTAGTGATGAGGCACAAAAATCTACGTTTCTAAAGTGAAAAAATGTATGGCTTTGAGAAGAATACCTATTTTTAATTTGTGTTCTCTTATCGGCTTTAAAGACAATAAAAAACATATTTTGATATTTTATGTTTAAATAGTTTCAATACAAAGTTAATGTTTAAAGATTCAAAAAATTGGAAAAACGATTCAAATAAATATTAAATACTTTAATAAAAGTAAATAAAATGCATTGTACCATTTACTACAAATTTTCAACTTCCTCTTTGTCTTCTATTATAAGACACTTGACTCTTGACTCCTTAACAATGCCTTAGAGAAGACTTAACCCCATCTTTAGTGTGCTCTTCTTCTCTGAGGTTGTGAAACAGAAAATCTCAATTTATCAGGATATATAATGAATATAAACGTACATGTATCGATGATTTCTTATCAGCAAGAAATATATTGCATTTTATCGAACAGTAGGCTACATACGTGTATATGACTAGTATTTTTTATTGTAAAATCTTAAATTTGTATTGCATGTTGTTTGTTCAGGGGTAATATTTATAGCTGTAGATATTTTGCTATGCAGTTATTATATGTTTTCCTATTGTCAAGGAGATTGTGTTATAGCACCTGAAGAATATTATTAAAGTGTAAGAATGCTTATAAAAGACACTTTATTTATTAATTGTGTCAAGTATTTGTAATTATATAGGTAGAAATACACTTTTATAACTATCTTCATATTAGTACAGTATAAAATCACAATAAACCATGGATAGTACGCTTAAGTGACACACTGTCGTTATGCATAAAAGAAACAGGAGGAAAAATCACAACGTGCATATTGGAAATGAAATGAAAATGTCTTTAAACCTCGTATCGTTTACAGTAAATTACAATAGCATGATACAATTGCGGTAAATTATTAGCTTACACTTTAAAAATAAAATAACAAAATTGCTTAACTGATAAAAAATTAAATGGATTTAAAGTAAAAATCTCTATATTGAAATGAATTCAAAACTTAAAAATACAAAAGAAAAAAGTGTATATATATATATTGTATATAAAAACACGAAAAATTCAAAATGAAGAACAAGAAGAAATATTCAGTCACTCTTGACCTCATGACCGTAACAAGCAGCGGATATGCTGGATGGAAAATTTGATATGGATGGAATATTACCGGGATATGCAAAACACCCTAGACCTAAAACTCGATCTTTGCTACCTTTTATATTCAATAGCATCTTCAGCAAGATTTAAAATTGGTTGCTTTTCATATATTTAAACCAGAAAAATGTGTAGAAACAGCAAAAGTTTGTTTTATAGATAAATTCAGTATCGTACAACAAGGACGTAGCCAACGAGGGGACAAAGGGGTTACAGACCCCCTCCCAAATTTTAATTTTTTCAGTTACTTTTTTTATAACAATATTATTAATTAAATAATTCAGTATTACTGAAATGTACTGCTGAAAGATCGTGGTCAATAAAGAAACGGATCAAGAACTTTTTAAGGAAGAAACTGGAGCCTTAATCTCTGCACATTACGGTGCAAAATACCAGTTGTCTGTATCCCCCCCCCCTAAAATTTTTCCTGGCTACGTTCTTGACGTGCAAGAAATGTTTAAGGTATTAAAATTATATGACCTTCTATTAAAGCTAAGCAAGAAACAACCTATAAATTAAACTAAGTATAGGAGAAGTAAACTTGGTAGACAATACGCAGCTGAACCCTCGGCCAGCTCCGTGCTCGCCACGAATATAAATGACCCAAAGGAATGTACAAGCCGCTATCACAGCTGGCAGCTTGATTGCTGAAAGTTACGCCGCTGCGTACTTGGCATTGTTTTAAATGGAGATCATTACACAGAATCGTAATGACGTCACTTACCATAATGTTCTCTTTATTGCACCAATACAACATGTGTCTTAATCTAGTCTAGCAGCCGCAGCCATGATGTTTGTTAGATTGTGAAATTATAAACTAAATAAAACTTGATGTTATAAATAAAACTCATGAAATAATGTTTTGTATAAATCCTCACTAGTTCTTCCTGTAAGAATTGGATAAATAAGCTCACTTCCTACCCTCCACCTTCTTATTTGCAAAGTAAGGAGTAGCTTATTACTTCTATAAATCCCAGATCGTTGGCAGTTTCTGATTTGTTCCACGATTAAACAACATATTGATATTTGGCACTGTTGCAGTGGTAAAGAGCCTCCCCTACAGGGGATTTTTTCTGAATAATCACTTCCGTTCTAATGAACCTTATATATATAGTGCCTGATTTATGAACTTCCGTACTTGTGTCGGTCAATGTAATGTGAAATGAGGGAAAAGATGGATATCGGTCATGCGTTGGGGAGCAGCCAACCAAACGACGATCCACATCGTAATCAAATTTCCTCTGTGGCAATTTCTGGTGAAATCACTAAACTAAATTTGATCAGGAGACTCTGTTTTTTTAGACGTTAAGTTCACACTTTCTTACAGAATTTTATTATTTTACTACGCTCGAATTGGTATACCGTTAATGAATTTTTAGCCGTGGGATAACTAGGTTTTGAGGGATGAACTTTTTGCATCTATAGCATTATTGGATACGAATATCTTTTTTTATTTTTTATTAGTTTATTTTCAGCATTATGTGATATTATAGCTGATAATTCACTTTCTGTTACAATATAGTGGAGGGATATAGTAAAAGAATAATATTTCTATAGCACTGTTTATTTAATAAAATTATTAAAATTTAAATAATACATGTCAGAAGTGAGGTGCAATTTGGCATTAAAATTCCACTGTTCTTTTAAGATTTTAAATTTAATTCAAACAAGATTAAATAATCACCATTTTTTATAAAAGGAATCCACGGCAAAAAAATAAGATTTTCCTTAACTCAAACTTTAAAATAAATTTAAAAACGAACTAAAAGTTTATCCTATTGAAAATCTAAAATTTAAAACTTGAGTTAACTTGATTTAAGTTGGCCCAACAAAAAATCTGTATAGTTCACTTTAAAACAAAAAATATTATTTCTATCAAAATAAAATAAATACTTTCTCTAGGTACAAATGGCTATCTCAGTAATTAATTGTCTATGTATATCCACTGTACTATGTACTATAAAGTTTAAAAATTTTACCAAGTTCATCACTGTAAATTCCTACTAGGTAACGCTAAAAATAGCTAAAATAAACCTAATTAATTATACATTTCCTCAGAAAATCCAGATCCAGATCCAACAGGAAATTTATTGCCTTGCAGGTTTCATCCGATTATTTACTTAAATCGTGTTAATCCGGTATTCTATCTTAAATGTTAATAGATTTCGCTCAAATTGCAAATAAATTGTAATTGTAATTGTTTACAAATCTATTATTGAGGAAAACCAATGCAAAAACATCAAATTGGATGTGCAAGAGAACCCTTATCTTAAATTCGAAAAATCCCAAATAATTTATACTAACTCAAATTTCCTCACGGTCCTAGACATCTAAACTCGCTCTTGGTACACTTCGATACACCGTAAATATGATCTCGACGACTTTATTGCTTGAACGAAAAATCCATCCTTCTACTACCTTTCCAGAATATGTAATTTCGAATTCTCCGATTGGTCCAGAACTCAACCTTTTAGGTAAGGTTCTCTTACTCATGGCAATTGTTTACGAACCAAAAATGTAATAAAAGATCAAGATGGAACGTTCAAGCTAACGTCAGTTGCTTTTAGTATATACAAACCTCCCAAAATGACCTGCGATCATTGCCACATGAATTGTTCGGAGGTGTATTAAAATATAAAATTACATGTTCAGGATTTCAATATATTCATTCAATACCCATTTTTCATATTGAAAACTATTTAATTTTAAATAAACAATGCTGTACAATGATACAGTATCTTGATTTAAAACGTCTTGCTCGATTAAACCTTGCGAAACCTGACTTCCTGTAAAACGCTTTGTAGGTGCTGATAGGATCGATATAAATTGAGGAATCAGCAGACTCAGCAGTTGTAGCGTATAAAACGCCGAGTTTTTTTATTATACTCTGCTTCAAAGTCATGGCAATTTTATCTGTTTTATCTAGAATGCATCCTTTTAGTAAAAAATTGTGTCCTATATTTATAGTAAAATATTGCAATTTAATAATATAGTAATGTTGGTAAATTAAAAGAAATCTTCAAAAATGTTTAAGTAAACCGTTTAAAACAGTAATAACGTCGTTATTTGTGTTTGATATAAGTACGTTAAAATACCAAAAGGCCGTTGAAATTCGTACATGTTTTAGAATTAATGCTCTATACAAAACAGCTTTTGATATGCATTTTAGAATGCAATAAATACATTACTGTACTCCAAGAAATCCTTAAAGGTTAAAACGGTAATTAAACTATTTTCGTGGGTAAAACCTTTTCCAGCATAGTTAAAAAAGATGGGTAATATAAATAGGGCACTGTGGAACACAGAAATCAATACAATGTATCAAAATGACAGATTTTCAACCCTTAATTGGATAAATGAAGAACGAAATATAATACTTCAAGTCAGGTGGTTTTTAATTCCGTAAATGGTTTAATAAAACGTATTAAATTCCGATAGCGTTGTTGAAATGTATTGGTGAAATATGTATGATATTATTTATGAGTCCTCAAATCTAACAATATACTTACTTTGTAGGCTGAGATTTGGCCAAGTCTATCACTTTAGGGGCTAGAACAATTTCCCTTCTGTCTATTTGTAGAACGAATTGAAAGATTTGAACGAATTTCTATACATGCAACAACAATTTATATTATATTATTATAATTATATATTATATATATATATATATATATATATATATAGTCTCTTAAGCAGTTCAAAAGAAAACTACAATTATCTTGTACAATATTTCGTTGTATTAACAACTTTTTCAAGTACACAATAATAACACAGAATAAAATAAACAATATATATATATATTGCTCAGATATCTGGGAGATAAAAAAGTAAAAAAGTAAAGTAAAGAATGTCTTATTTTACCAGGTGAAGTTAGGGCTAATAAGCCCTCTCTAACACTTAACCTGGGGACCAAAGGCTTAAAGGTGACTTCCGAACCACCATCAATGGCCGGGCAGGCGGGCTGCTTGCAAGGACAGGGTTGCTCAGCAGTCACCCATCCAAGCAGCAGCCGCGCTCGACGTTGCTTGATGCTACCGCCGTACCCGCTACACTACGCCATTGGCAATGATGAGATAGAAGGGTCTCGAAAATTTCCTCTTCTGTCTCCTTGTCTATTTATTTATTTACACTATCTATCCATACTATTAACGTAAGTGTTTCGCTGATATCTGAAGGACGCATTGCAATATGCCCCCTTCCAAAAAATGTTATAAATGGAAAAAATTTAAAAATTAAAAAAATTAAATGTTATGTTATGAATGTTAATGTTATGTTATGTTATGAGTTATATTATGTATGTTTATTGAAATGTTATAATCTTCAATGTTGTGTTTGGTGATGGCTAATTCCCTCTATGAATTTAGATATATTATTGAGCATTATATGTTATAGCGTTTGCGTAGCTCAACTATCTGCAGGAAATCCAATTAAGGGTTTCATCTGTGTACTTTACAATTTGTACTAAACTTCATTTCTACATGGACAAGAATTAGTTCAAGGGCGATTTAAGCCATTCGATACAATTTTACTGAGCGTATTATTCAAGCACGAGTTACTGAAGCACGTTATTCCGTTTTATCTGCCTGAGGCCTGTAAAAATTTCTTTTCTGTCTAATTCTGTCTGTCCACTGGACATTTCGAGAATGACATGAGATATAGACTTACAATTTTGCATGCAACTGCTGCTAATCGTGATTCGCATGCAGTCAGGCATACTCCTAAGCTGTTTATTTCGTATAGACATTTACTCGTCAAACCTACGGTAGCCGTAGGATAAATAAGATTATGTACGAGCTATGCATTAATGCTTAAATATTAGTATTGAACAAAAAAACCAATGAAATAATTGTAACTTAATTGTAAAGTTAAATGTTATGAAAATGTATTATGAAAATAATGTCTTTTCAAAATGAACACTTTTCGGAGAAGGGAACTTGTTGAAAATAAAACATGTTGGAGTAAAAATAGGAAGGAGAAGATTCACGTCTTGTAGCTATAGTGCCACTGAATAAGGCTTATAACTAATATACATTCTCACACACAGTAAGAGTGTCATTAATCTTCCCTCTGTGCTACTCGTATATTGCTGTAAGCTTGAATAAAGACATACTCCACCGTTTATGACATTACAATGAAAAATTTATATCCCACATTCTTACCAGTGATATATCTAACAAACCGTAAGTCCGTACCTAATATACATTCTCACACACAGTAAGAGTGTCATTAATCTTCCCTCTGTGCTACTCGTATATTGCTGTAAGCTTGAATAAAGACATACTCCATCGTTTATGACATTACAATGAAAAATTTATATCCCACATTCTTACCAGTGATATATCTAACAAACCGTAAGTCCGTAACTAATATATTCTCACACACAGTAAGAGTGTCATTAATTTTCCCTCTGTGCTACTCGTATATTGCTGTAAGCTTGAATAATGCCATACTCCATCGTTTATGACATTACCATAAAAAATTTATATCCCACATTCTTACCAGTGATATATCTAACAAACCGTAAGTCCGTAACTAATATACATTCTCACACACAGTAAGAGTATCATTAATCTTCCCTCTGTGCTACTCGTGTATTGCTGTAAGCTTGAATAATGACATACTCCATCGTTTATGACATTACCATGAAAAATTTATATCCCACATTCTTACCAGTGATATATCTAACAAACCGTAAGTCCGTACCTAATATACATTCTCACACACAGTAAGAGTATCATTAATCTTCCCTCTGTGCTACTCGTATATTGCTGTAAGCTTGAATAATGACATACTCCACCGTTTATGGCATTATCATGAAAAATTTCACTCCCACAATCTTACCGGTGATATGTCTAACGTTTGCAAGTCTGCAACGTTGGCACATCTGAATTTAACATTGACACGTTTAATACTTCAACACTATACCGTAATTATATTCATTAATACCATTTTCTCTTCTTTATGCCGCCCCCCATCGGCAATCCAATTCAACCCTACACTCTTCTGATCATGACTGAAAATTACGTACTATCATGTACATTGTACAAGGTGTTGAAAATATATTTAAGTTCATAAACTCACTTAAATTTTGAAAAAAAAATAATTCATATCCAATATATTCATAAAAAATGGCCAAGGTAAATCAGCCTTTATGGCCAGAAAAGGCAGTGCGTAATCTCGTGTTGCTGCCATGAAATTTATATTGTATTTGTATTTTATGATTGTATTTGTAAAGATGTGGAAAATTTTACAAGCTTTAATTTTGTACACGTGTAAATTTTCCGTAGGACCAACCTCTATATGGGTGAATAAACCAAAATAGGGACCTTTCAAACATCCTCCCTCCTCTTCCTCCACTCCTAGGGTTGAGGATCTTTTAGTAAGTACAATGCCAGGTACCCCAAACAATTTCCTATAGTTAATTTTTTCCGTTCATTGACTTTCCTTATAAACCCTTTATTTCGCCATTGGTTGCTAATATGGTGTAGTAGCATACGCAGCCTAACTAAAAAGTAAATACAAGTTACCTTGAGAAAGATTGTAAATTTTAAATTAAGCATGGAACTTTATATCTCAATAGACACGATTGAGTTCTATGTATTAGTCCCTATGCAATTTAGCAGAGCGTCCAAATGGGTGAGTAAAATCTTATATTCTGTCCGATTGTATGTGGGGCATCTCAATAATGAAATCAGTTAGATTATTGAAATTATTCTTAAACTGAGTGAACTTAGGCATTCCTGCCTTGTATGTGTGCTGAGAGTGTCTCTTACTTTTATTCGTAGCAACCGGCACAGATTTTTAAAACAGTATTTTTTCTAAACAACGTACTAGTTAAATTTTTTAGTTTTTTGATTGTATACGTGCACTTTGTAATGTTTATAAGAGGAAATAAAAAGCCTGTACATCATTTTACGCACAATGATTCCCACATTACTGCACAAACGAGAGAAGATCCGTAATTATCTCTGGTAGTGCGGTGTTACTGGGGCGAGTATAATCCCTTGTAAGAACCGAGCGCTGACAGCGAGAAGAGACGTGTTTAAGCAGCATCTCTTCTAATGTAACGCGATTAAATACAAAGCTACTGTGTTATGTAAGTTACACTACGTAGTCTTGTAATACGTAATTATCTCTGGTAGTGCGGTGTTACTGGGGCGAGTATAATCCCTTGTAAGAACCGAGCGTTTGTATGTTTGTTCAATACGTTTATATGTTTATATTACTGAATTCAATTTTAATGTTATATATATATATAATGTTATGTATATATATATATATATATATATATATATATATATATATATATATATATATATATATATATAGAGCAGTTGAAATCCACTTACTTATAACTTTTCTGAAAATGTCTCATATAATCTGTTTTATGTGTTGCCATATTCTACTGTTGAAAAGATAGACTTTAGATTTTCGTGGGAGAAGGGTTTGAAGATGAACTCCTCGAAATATCAAAAAATTAAGCATCAACATTGGTTTTGGCGCATTTTAACATAAAAATATCAATGATGGAATTAATTTATTTTAAAAACTGATGTTTATATTTACCGTATTTTAGGTAGTAGGTTATTACTTTTTTATATTTAAATACTGCAAGTTACATCAAACAATATAAAAAGGAAAAATACTACATTTATAAAACAATACATTTGAGAGATATAAATCAGCCCGGTTTACAAACACATCTAAATGAAGTACAAACTTATAAACAACCACTTTATGAAGTTCTAATATTTGCTTACTAGCTGTATTTGTTTATAAATTGAAAGATTATAAAATTTTAAATTCAAATATAATGTTTAATAAGCTATTTTAAAAAATGTATCAGTAGCAGCTAATCTCTATATATAAAAGCGAACGTCCCCAATCACTCACTCAGTCATCACTCAAAAAGTTGAAATTTGGCACAGAATGTCTCATGACTTAAGTTGAAAAACAAAAGCATTTTCATGGTAAAACATCCATAGGAATTGGATAGAGTTGAAAACCCTATAAAAACTATAATTTATTTTACAACTTCTCATTGTTCTAGAAAGAATTTGACACACACGTATCTTATGCTTTTATAAGAAAAATAAAAATCGTTATGACAGTCAAACCTACAGTGGTTGAAATGTTGTCGCAACCCCCAGATGTACATAATTTTAGTTTTTCCATCTTTCCAATGTCCGAAAGTTGAAATTTCACAAAATTGTGTTTCGTTACTCAAATAGGAAATAGAAAGTGTTTTCATGAATTCGTTTTAATCTATAGGGCTACGAGTCTTAGAAAAACTATATTTTTCATAGAAATAAATATGTTTCTTGTTATAAAACCTTATAACCCTCCTAGTGCTTACTTTATTAATACTTTAAATTTTGACGTACATTTCATATTTTACAGCCGTTCTTTAAAAAAACCTATAAAACATAAAATATCTATTGTTATTTGTTATTCTATTCTTAAGAACGCATATTATTAATTGATATAGCTATATTTTATTATGTATATATTCAAAATGTTAACTCAATTCTTTCATTCGTAACACCAAAAATGTTTCCATTAAAACAGAAATTGAAACATTAAAAATAAATTAATGTACTGAGACATACACTACAGTCACCATTCAGTGAGACATTCAGACCAGTTCAAATAAACATTTTCGAGAAATGTAATCGATATACATTGAAAGGCCTAATCAGTTTTTGTTTTTACATTTTGGGTTTGTTAATATAGCCAACGAAAATTCCTAATACTGGAAGTTTTACGAAATAAAATCCTTAAGTTTTGAATATAATTTTACAAGCGCTACATTCACAATAATTCATACAGGAAGATAAGTGAGCGAATTACAAAATGACGTAAGGTTTGATCTGTAAAGCAGCTGTTCTATCAAGCAATTCTATCAAATCAGTATTAAAATACATCGTTTAAGTTTATCGCTTCAGGGCTTATGTGTTCCCACAAACGCTCATATTCGCTAAGGGAATTCTAATAATTAGTACTGGTGTACCTCACATAGAAATGTAGCTTTATGTACAACTTTAAAATTTATAGAGTCAGCTAGTTTCCGAGATATCTTGCTAACAGACACATAGATAGACAGACACATTTTTCAGTTTCTCGAATCGGCTTAATGCTCAGAAAATTAAGAAAATACAGTACCAGATGAAGATATTTTAATGAATTACAGACAACATATTTTCATGAATAAAATAGTGAGTCTTTGAAGTTATAATGCATATATGTGAGAAAACGCGTGAATAGAATTCCATTTGAGTCCTTTCACCCCGAAAAGGTACCTCAGGACGAACTATTGCGAATAATTTATTGTAACGACAGTAAAGGTAATCCGATAACAAGCTACAGAAGCCAATCAGCAGTTGCCCTTGTTAGGTTTGAAGGGTAAAGGGCTCAGGGATGAGCACAACACACGTGCTTTAACAACAACCTTTGATTTCGAACTGCTTACAGGATCGAGTTTAAAGTTGGAATAACCTGCCATGCAGACTCGATAGTTTCTTAATATTTTGTATGAATACTTGTTGAACTTCATTTATTAAATTGGGTTATACTTAAAAAACCCGTAAATACAACACAAATTTTGCAGAATCGTGCATTTCTTGGAATTAGTTGTAACATAAAACCTCCATTAAATGCGTTAATACTTTCATAGATGTTGGAATCGCTCTTATAATAAAAATTTTACCAGCAAAAAAATAAAAGAAAGACGGGTTTCATGCATG
Organism: Homalodisca vitripennis; assembly: GCF_021130785.1. Lineage (NCBI taxonomy): Eukaryota > Metazoa > Arthropoda > Insecta > Hemiptera > Cicadellidae > Homalodisca > Homalodisca vitripennis. The sequence goes on from NC_060212.1 coordinate 60,404,604, forward strand.
CGGTGTAAATTAATGCATGTACAGTAATGTTTAAGCACGCAGTACATGTAACTTTGTTTAACTTTGGATTTGAGTATCCATGAAGCTAGTATGAAGATTTAACATGTACACTATATGATCAGTGTTATGTTATAATCATATTTATATTATATTAACTACTACTAACTAACTGAAAATGACAAGTAGTTTTGAAAATGTAAAAGGAGACGTTAATATAAGTAATTAAAAGTGGTTATTAATTTAATTGACGTGATTGAATTACGTCATGAAAACATACATTAAGACATACATAAGATATTTTGGATATTTATTTATTTATTTTTAATCCTGATATGTATTAGAGATACTGAATAAAGATTTGCATGTTATTGTTTTGTTTTAAACAACGCCAAAGCGACGTCTAAGAAGATAATTAAAACAAGACCACCATAATTATTAAATTTTTATAATATCTGAAATAAGAAATAAAACTAATTAGTAAATTGTTTGTAAACTGCTGATCGTACGAAATTTTTATGCTGAGATAAAAAATAAAAAGACATCCATAAATGCTTTACAAAGATAAAATAGTAATAAATAAATAAAATAATAAAAAACTAATTTCTAAAGCTTACAAAATATGATTACCTTAATAGGTAATCATATCTTGTAGGCTTTTATAATTTGGATGAGATATAAATTTAATTCTATGACCTTTTCATCTAATTAAACTGATTTTATGGTTCAATGCTAGAGTGGTTTCATGATCGTATGATGTCGTGGTAGTATACTCGATCATACTCGATCGCATTGTTCCATGTTAGTATGGCTCTAAGACCGCATGGTTACACGATCACATGTTTACATGTAAAATGTAATGATCACGTGTTCCATGTCACTCGCAGTTTAGTTCCATAATCGTGTTGCTCGATAATAGAACGATTTCTAGGCAATATTATTTCATGTTTGTTCCTTATTCATAGTTCCATGAACGTATTTTTCCGTAGTAGTATGAACTATTTTATTCCCTGATCGTATTGTTTGATATATAGTTTTTCTGTACTAAAACACTTAAGTTAGTTTATTGGGGATATTTTGTTCCTATTTTTGGGGGAACGGCATCAGTTAGCACTGTTAGGAGAGTTTTTAAACTGCATGAAAAGCCGTTAAAGTGTGCTGGGTAGTCATGACTGTTGTCGAGAAGTGTTCACCTTTTGACTTTGCCTTCTGCTTATATTTTCTCGATGCTTAAAACCTTCAAAGTCTGCCAACATATAATCGCCTGTATTCCACCAGAAACAGATACACTTATCAATCTGCATCACCACGTCAACATATTCAAAAGGTCCATGTCATATGTTGGTCCCAAAATATTCAATGCTCTGCCGAATAGTTTGAAAACTTCTTCAACTGAGGCATGTTTTAAAAACAATTTAAATAAGTACTTAATAAAAAATTATTTTTACTCTGTGGACTACCTGTTTAACGGAACTCCTTAGTCTAGGCCATTAAATAATGCGTAATTGTTTATCAATGTTAGTCTTAATGGCATTGTTTGTATGCTAGCAATCATTATTGTAGTTAATGGTATTTATAACATTTAATACTACTATATAAGACATATTTCTGATATTATATAGTAAAAAAATGTTATTACAATGTTCCATGTATGCAAGTCTTTAAAAAATATGATTTGACTTGAAATTTTGCATGCAACCTCAGCTAAGTCTGTTACGCAAATTGTAGTGTGGTGTACTCAACCTTGTACACAAAAGTAATATTTGTTTTCCAGTATTAAAAATAACGTTAATGAACTTGTTTTGAATATCTACTTTACATGTGGAATCTGAGTTCCTTGTCGATGTTTTAAAGTCATTAAGGATGACATATAATACAAAAAGGTTGACAAAAGTGACTCTCTGCTATATTAAAATTGGGGTAAGCGAGTGAAGAGGGGTTAAATACGGCCTTCTTTCATACAACTCGTTTTATTAAATGTCAGCTCTGCTAACTTTTATCAATGAAACGCCATCAATTAGTTTTAACCTTAAGAAATTTAGGCCTAAAGGTCTCTTATAGTAAGGTATAAAATTGTAAAGCAGTAAAAAGACAAAGTTTATTTTACAGCAGCAACTACTATAGACGTGTATTTTAGATTTTTTTATCTATGAAGTAAATATTAGCACTTCATGTGGTAATTTAGGTTAGAGATAATTTTGACGCGATTAAGTCCATATACTTAGGGATACTTTGCATAATGTTTCGCCAATACTTTAAACAAGATCAGACGCATGCCAGACTTCGGATCAGCGAGGGAGCTTTCGCGTTCACCCACAGAGGACAACAGACTCACTCGGAGAGCGACTTCCAAAGGACCGATGTTCACCGTTTTTACTTTATATATAGCTGTAGTAGACGTGAAGTTTCCATACAACGTTCAACTTTCCAAGTTATTTAATTCCACAGATATTGTATATATACATATAAACATACACAAAGACGGAAATATACTTTCATCATCAAGTGGTGAGGGGGAAAAAGCTAAACGCTCTGTCAGTTAAACTTCGCAATGCCAAGAGTATAGAGCTGAACCTACTTTTTACAATCAATAAATTAACTTTAAAATTTCCTTATACATCTTCGTGTAATATACGCATTCCATGCATAGCAGAAAATAACATATTATTGTATTATTCTTCAGTTCCAAGCTACGTTTCAAATCTCAAGATTCTAAGTTAAGGTTAAAGAGTGATACATGTTTATACATAATAGAGAACAGTGTGTTAATAGTAAGTTTTGAAATACCATACAAAAATCCAATCAAAGTCCATCATATTTTTCATTAGTGATATTTGAATGTTGGCGGGAGAAGGGATTGATTTAGAATTTTGTATCTTTGAACTAAGACCAAAACCGCCTATCACGAATAGGCTCTTTAATTGATTGATCAATTTTTTATCTAGAAATTGATCATCAGAACCAGCTGTATGTTAAATATCCAAGAATATACCTGTAAGTCAGACTGGTAAAAAAGAACCCAAACATTGTCACTTTACTCCTAGGTTTTGATGTTTACTAGAATGGGTCATTAGAAATAGCTGTATGTTAAGTGACCAAGAATATACCTGTAAGTGGGACTGGTAAAAAAGAACCCAAACACTGTCACTTTGCTACTAGGTTTTGAGATGCCTTCTTGCATTTCTTGACCATTAGTAATATCATATGTTTGAATACTTTGAATTGTTTAATTTAATTTTGCCTGCAGATTAATTTTTGAATTATTTTTAAAACATTTAAATAACTCAAGAGGGTTACACTGGAAACAGGTTTTCTTAATTTTGAACATACTTTAATTAATGCCGTAAATTATGAAAAGTTAATTGCTATATTAGTTTTCAGTCGAATTGTAAGTGAATTTAGTTATAATTTAAACTAAAAAGTTAATAATTTTTTCTTGATGAGATATTTAAAATTACATTCTACCTAAACAAGAAAGACATTTTAGTTTAGTTTCTTTTTGCTGATAAAAGGGCTTCAAACTTTTATACAATATTTTTAAAATATAATGATACGTGCTAGAAAATAATTCAGTGTTATCAACCATGTTTAATACCAAATAAGGTCCGATAAGCCCACTATATTAATTTGTTTATGATACAAGAAGGAAAAGGGAACAGTAAAGTGTTCTTAGCGTTGAACCGCAATTTAAAAACATTGTCTTGGCAGAATTACTCGGATGGAGCAGAAAAGCTTGTTAAGGAAGGTGAAATGTTTCTTCTACAGCCTTCTCTCTAGTTGACTTTCAAGGTAAAATCTTAAGTTCTCTCTATCTGTCCTGTTTTTGTTTTTTGTTTTTTTGTGTGTACATATACAAGATTCAGTTAATTGTAAAACAGTTAATTGAGAGACTGAAGTTTGTTTTCTTTTCGATAAAATTATTGGTTGTAAAAGAACAAGAATTGACAGATAACGTGTTATAGATTGTATATTTAGTCCTAAGATGAAATAATGTTCAATTTTACACTTTTTGTGTTGCAAAATAGAATTAAAATCAATTTTTAACATCAGAACACTAAAGGAAATATTTATATAATCTGATATAAAAAGATATACTTAATCAAATAATTCAATGTAGAGTCGCGAAATAAGCTCATTTCAGTAATTGAGTTTTACTGTATATGTGTAGTTTTTTTACCTTTTTTCAATTATTTCTGCCACAATTAATATAGTATTTTTTTACAATAATACAAGCTGATTGCGTATTACATATAGTTTGTTGATTGCAAGCTGATCACTTTAAGATTCAAGACAATGTTAAGTACTGTATTACTTGTGTGTGTGTTTATATATATATATATATATATATATATATATATATATATATACACGATTTAGATAAGTGAATTAACTATATTTAACTTAGGTTTATGTTTATTAAAGTTATTTACTTTTCTGACCATACTTACTTAACTGGCAGGCTTGTGCAATCAATACTTATTGGTCAAAAGTAGTGTTATTAATTTTTATTGGGGATATATAATTGGTGAAATACCTCGAAAAATTTATGTCTGTTAGTGTTTGATTGTTAACACAACCTTGATTGTTGGCCAAGCAAAGTTTAAAGACGGGGGTTGATTTAAGCTTTTTATACGCAATCTACCAAGATAAGGGGTTAGCTTTTTCTCATTACAAAATAGTTTGTGTTCTTAATTATTATTTTACGTGATTCAAAACCATTTTGTTTTACATTAAAAATGTGTTTGAAGTCCTTATCTAGCTCCTTCTTATTTTGTAAAGAAAGCAATCATTAAAAAAAAATAAAATAAATTCATTAAAAACGCTAAAATAGAGCGGTAACTATTTATTTACTTAGGATACTTAAGATGCTGATTCGGTCAAAAAATAGTTCCAACAGCGTAATTTGTAAACCGTGATTATTAGTTGTAAAGTGATTTTATATTAACTTTTCGATTTCATGACGAGTATTATAATTACTTTTTATAAAACTTTCAGGAATGGACGAGTTAAAAAAAAAAAGAAAACAGTAAAACCATTTTGATTCTCTAGTAAATTTCTTAAATCTAGTTGACAGCTTTAAAAATAAATATTTTATTATTTTTAATTGAACATTTCAGTTTTTGTAAAAACAACACAACTTTTTTCAATTGAAATATTGTTTTGGCTCTGGCTTACTCTTTACATATAAGTTTATTGCATACTATAGTGAACTGTACTCAAATATAATTTAATTAGTAAAGTAAGCTGTAAAACTGATTATAATATTTTATAGATAATACAAGTGTTTTGTATTTTAAGCAGATTATATTTTTGTACTCAGTTCCAAATTTAAAGAAACGTATTTCACTGATAACGCTGGAACCTTAGCTTTCTTTCCATTGTACAACTCTTGCTTACTCCAACAATGCCCTATAGAGATCTTTACCCCATCCTGTAGTGCATCCCTCAATCTACAAGGGGCCAACATTTACACACAGTAATCTTGTCTATACTCCAGGTGTGGTAACTTGGGTGGTAAATACTATTAGGTAATTTTTTATTCGTTTTGACCATAAAGAACTATTACGGGCGTTGAAATAAGCTCATTTCAGTAATTGAGTTTTACTGTATATGTGTAGTTTTTTTTACCTTTTTTCAATTATTTCTGCTTGGAGTCTAGTCCAGGCGTTGTCACTGCAGAGAATGCATGTCCCGAGCACAAGTCACGAGTACGAGAAACATAACACCAGCACGGATGTATCCCACTTTCATTCCTGTCTTATAAATAATTTAAGAAAAGAAATTGTTCTTGGTATTAAAAAAATGCATTTTAACTGAGGTAAAAGTCTTCAGATATTAAATGCATAGATTTAGAGTCCATAATCTACATGTATTTACCAAAGCAAAGGGTAATTAATCTTACTTGATAATAAAAATACAAATCATACATATTTGTTTTACATATCGGGTTAACAAAATGTATTATATTATTAAATTTAGTGAAAATGATACTGAAAACGTTATAGAAACTAATATAAACGATAATAATGAAAATTTATAAAAATAAACTTTAATATTTAGGAGTCAGTGATCAGTTTAATATTATATGAAATGTAAAAAAAATCACATAAATATGTATAAAATTAGTATAAAATATAAAAATTGTTATGTTAAAGACGTATTATGAGTGTATCGTATTATTTTAAAATATAAAAAGTAACCTTTTAATAATTAGTATCAAGATATATATTCACAGCCCGTTATAAGAAGTAGTCATTTCTGTCGGTCAGTCCCGCGATTGCCTATCCATGTTTTATTTACAAAAAAAAATAATCCTAATCGTTTTATAGTACCAGCCATTAAATAAACAATATATCCAAAACTTGTCGTGACTATCCTTCAATACGATATTTCACTGGACAATTTACGAGGAATCTGCCCTTCTTCTGACTGTCCCGGGAGAGAATTACATTTTATAATTGTCACATATGAATAATAAAACATTTTTAACATGATATTCCAAGGCCTTTTCACTGTCTCTATGTATATAACAATAAAAATTAATTATTTTACTAAACCAATTAAGGAATTTAAAATTTTACCTATTAACTATTGAGAAAAACAGGAATCACTTCATGTTTTTGAAATAATTCACTTTTATGTTTGATATTACCCTTATTACAATAACTCAAAAGCAAACTTTAAGTCAGTAAAGCTGGTTGTAGCTGCTGATGGTACTGTTATCAGTAGAAGGATCAGCAGACTCAGCAGTTGTCCCCCCCCCCCACCCCCCCCCCCCCCCACCCCCCCCCCCCCCCACCCCCCCCCCCCCCCACCCCCCCCCCCCCCCACCCCCCCCCCCCCCCACCCCCCCCATAGTTGTTTGAAAGTGTTTAATTTTGGGGAAGAGAATTTAAAGCCCGGACGGGGTTTCTTGTTTTTTTATGGATCAAAAAAACCCCGAACAGTTCAATTTTTGAGTTTAGGTAAAAGAAAGGTGTGGGAAACTGGACTTTGTTGAAAATCCTTGATTTATTAGGGAAGCCCCTTCTCAAAGTGTCTTTGTTGCAGAAAGTTACCAGTCAGTTTTAAAAACTTTTAGTTCCAAGTATAAAAGTAGGTCAAGTTGTACCTAATTTTTAAAGGTTTACTGATTATTTTGAAAAAAGTAGTGATTAATTTCGTTTTTTTACAGGGTAGCCCAAAATTTAAAAGTTGAAGGGTTTTCAAAATTTTTTTTTTTTTTTATTACCTCGTTAAAAATGGTAGAAAAACCCAATTTTTCTATACAAGCTTACAAAGAGGTATTTTTTTTATCAAACAATTTTCTATAAAAGCTTCAAAAGAGGTAGTTTTTTTTCATGTTGTTACAATAAAAAACTTTCATTTTGCTCCAATTTTCTTCCTTTTTTTTAAGCGTTGGAATGTTCCATTATGACGCTTGGCTCCTTGAATCGGTTCCTGTTACAAAGAAATCCAAAAACGTCGCAAAAAGAAGAAGCTCAAAATAAAAAAATGTATATTGTTTCGCATCAGGACACCTGGATAAAATCAGTGGCGTAACTAGACAGAGTCCGCCCCCCGCAGCGTATAAAATGCGCCCCCCTGTCGGTCCTAACCCCCCCCCCCCTTTCCTAGGGACCTACCGCATGTTATAATTTAGCCTACTTCCCTGGTCTACCTTTTCCATGATTTCACTCTCTTACGGAAAAATTTGTAATGAAAAAACCCTTTATTTTTTAAAGAGGGCTTTAAATTTGTGTAAATAGTTGTTTATCCGTGCTGTGCAATGTTTTTTTTATAATTTTGAAAAAGATAAAAAAGGAAAAAAAAAACTTTAAAATGAATTTTTCATCATAATTATTTATTAAAGAAACTATCTCAAACATTAAAATAAAAATAGAAAAAATTGTAGAAAGTTTAAATTTTTTCCTTTTTTTAAACCCTCTCCTCTTCTTTTAAAATGAAATATTTTTTTACTAACATCTTCAAGTTGATCCTACGAGCCCGTTCATGTTCTTGCTCAAGATCCCAAACGTCAGCTGGTTTGGATAGTGTTTTCAAATAATTTTTTTTGAGCTTTAGTTTGAAAATGACCAAAAAATTTATATAAGATTTAAAAACTTGTTGTTAACATATTTCCCTTTTTTCGGTTATAATACAAGTATATAATTAATGGGTAATAACTTTTCTTAACAAAAAAATTTAATTTTAGTTGTACGGGTTTTTATGATTTTTTGGTGATTACGCCCTTTTCCGCTGACGCTGACGTAACTGGGAGAGTAAGAAATCATCTCGCTGTGCAGACATCAGGAAGGTGTTTGACAAAGTCCGTTTTCTATCTTTAAAATATGAGGCTAAACCCTTAACTTTTTTCAATCCTCTTGTTTTTATTTCATCCGAAAAAATGTTTCTGAAACACACTATTTGTTCCCCAACCCCGTGTGAAACTTTTCCTCTACTTCCACAAAACTTCCGGGCTGAAAAAATTAGTTCATCATACTTTTCTCTGTGAGGTACTTTGGAGTTAAAAAGTTGAAGATCGTTAATCTGACCATGCTCTAAAAACGTCTGGAGATTTGAGCAAAACTATACCCAAGCCCCGTAAAATACTTTTCTTTGAATTCTTGCAAGGGATTAGAAATTCAATCGTTGGTCATTTCGTCAAAAAGTTTTTTACTTTTTTACATTTTAGTCGGCAGAGAAGACTCAATATTCCATCCCCTGGCTTAGCGTTTCAGTTTTTTTAACAACCCCTTAAAAATCATTTCTTGCTCTCTTTATTTCAGTCTTTCCTTTCCAAGAAGGGCTGTAGTTGTAAATTTGTACTCCTCTTTTTGTAGTGTTTTAGATGTAATATTAAATTTTCTTAAAAATTACTTTGGAAAGTAAGCATCAAAACAAATTGAAAAAACGTCATTTGTTTTTTGAGTCCAGTTGCTTAAAACCCCTTTATTTTTTTAGAGCAGAAAATATTCGTCAAAAAAGCTTTTAAAACGAAACAAGTTAACTTTGGCCAGTAAACAATCGTACCTAGTGACCCAACGGGTGGACCAATCTTTTGAGTGTCTTCTAAGTATAGACCCCCCTTTTCTCATAGTTTCTCTCTCAAAGCTTGCCCTCTTGGGGCTTTCGCCGAAAAACACGTAAATTTTATTTTACCCAAATCGTAAAATAAAATTTATTTCTGTTTTGTCAGTAATGAGCATTGGTACCAAATTTAAATTTTTGCGAGGCACAATGCACGTACTTGCTTTTTGGGGACTTTTGCTTTATTCTAGATTGGAAATTTCCCGAATAGTTTTCCCCCTTACGGTGCCCGCATAAACCTGGCCCCTACACTTTTTTATTTTAATGTTGTTTTTTCTTCCAAAAAATTACAAACCTCGTTGAATTTTTTTCCCAATTTTGGCCTGAAGGCTAGAACCTAAGAATGATTCTTTAATTTTTAAGTTTTTTTGTAGTTTTGGACGCCCCCATGTCGTATTACTATCGATAGTTGATCAGTTTTTTGGGGTCTTGAGTGGGGGTCTAAACCGAGAGAAGAAAGGAGCTGCTTGGATTTCACTTACAACTTACCCAGAACTGCGTGAGCAAACTGATCATTTCTTTTTTGGTTTTTGGGGACAAATACTTAACTTTGCTTTGTCGTTTTTTAAGTGACTTTTTAGAAGGGTCGTATCGTGACAACAAATCTATAATATTTCAAAAATTTCCAGAAGTAGTGTACTTTTTAAATATTTTCATTCGATGCCTCTGAACGCTAAGTTACAATTGCTAGTTTTTACACATCAAAAAAGTCTTTTGAGAACCCACAATATCGGGTTATACTTTTGAAAAAGTGTTTTTTGCATCTTGGCTATTTTTTCGGAAAATATATGAAAACATAAATTTTAAAGGTTACGAGTTGTTTCATGTTTTTTTTTTTTTTGTTTTAAACCTTGCCAATATTTATTAGCCTTTACACCAAGATCTTTAAATTTGGGGGTCGTTTGTCAGCAAAAAACCCAAAAAGGGTTTCACAGTATACGCATTTAATAAAGGGAATAACAAAGCCAAAACCGTTCTAGTTTTTGGCCGTTTTGGCAATTTGTAATAAAAATCACTGCTAAAAGATCTATTGTTTGTGAGTCTTTGGGAAAAAGGGCCCTGTGGGCCACATGGTTCGAATTAAAATGAAAGTTTTATCTTCTTTTTTTAAGGGGGATACTCCGTTTGGTGGCCCCAATGTCATTTTTAAAAACACCACGTTGTTGATGATTTCATTAGTATAAATATGCAAAACACAGTTTTTATCAATGTCTAGGTACAGCTACAGCTATCATTATTTTCTTTAAGTCTGGGACTCACGTCTGGTTCGTTATTTGTGAATTCAGGTGGGGTTGGTAGATGTTCCATTTTCTGTTCGATGGTAGGTGGGTCAGAACTTATTTCACTACACTCACAAATTTAAAACCGGAAGTTATTTTTTTCCTTTTACACTGTCTTGTTTTTACAAGAGATATGTCAGTTTTTTAAAAAATAGATCAATTTTTTGGTGTTTTTTTGCTTTTTTTTCCCTCCCCTTCTTCCGTTTTCGGTATTTTTGCCCCACTGGTTTTTTAGACTTTTTTTGTTTAATTATTGATTTATTTTTTAGTACATCGCCCATAAATAATTTTTCCTGTAAGGGGTTTATTTTGAAACACTTTTCACCGCCACCACAGTTGTAGGTACTGAATAAATCAAAAACTTTCGAAAATGCAGTAAACGTAACGAGTAATGAATATATGATGAGTGAAAAGGAAACCACAGTATTTGTAAAGGGAATACCTAAAATAATTGGTTTTTGGTTTAGTGTGGAGGGGGGGGGGGAAAGTATTCAAGTCGCAACATGAAAAAGGCAGTACAGCAGCACACCCCCCGTCAAACAGGGTCCTAAAGCCCCTTAAAAATACACTTCCGTGGCGGTTCAGCAAATAGTTTGCCTGCTTTAGTTTTAAAGGGCGTTTAACTAAAAAAAGAAAGTAATAGGCCTACGAATTCCTCGCTGCTCTTTATAAAAAAAAAAATTATAAGGAATTACAATGAAATAGTGATATTCAACTTAAGAAATTTGGTAAAATCGGTTAATTTTTTTTATTTTTTTCATTTCCCTTTGTGTGGGCCCTGACCGCCGCGCCCCCCCGCATTTGGGGGGTTTTCGGGGGTTGTATTACGCCATGGATATTAAAACATATAGTGTAAACCCCGGTGAATCGGCATTTTCATTTTCTGTCTAAAGTGTGTTTTTTGGGGGGGAAGATTTGAAAGGATAACAGGATTCCGGGCATTTGCCATCGTTTTGGTACAAAAACGAATAACCGACGTTATAGGGGTGGAATCTATTTCTTGTCAGGTGGGGGGGTTATTAATGATACAAAAATAAAAGAGAAAGAAAAAGGGGTTTAAAATACCCGAAAACTGCTTAGAGACTAATCCAGTCGTTGTCACTGAACAGAAAGCAAGTTCCCAGCCAAGTACGAGTAAAAGAATTTACAATCACACGTCATCCAGCACAGATGAAAATAATAAACGATGCCAAATGTCCGAAATCCTGTTTTCCTTTTATTTTATTGTCTCATCGGTGCCAATTGGGGCACTTAATGTTTCTGACACGATCTTTGAGCACGGTGGAACAACCCATTTCTTACTTAAAAGTGCTGTGGTGGGGGAAAATTGATTCAAAAAGAATGTTTAGTTAGGTCTAATTCACCTTCCCCTTTGTTCAGGTGTCACAGACTTGGCTCGTGGAATTGGTCATGTCTGAAAAAATCCACTGGGGCTCTATGTTATTTTGAAAAGGGGGTTGGTTTTGTATTTATGTCCCCAAACAAGAAAACATACACTGCGAGGTATGTGAAAACCCACTTTGGTCAAAAGATGAATTTTATGGCCATTTTGTTTAGTTGGTTTAAGTATATCTGGTGCCGTGTTGAGTTTGTCTAAAAGGCCCATTAAGTGGATTTAAGTTGTCAAAAAAAAATAAGAGTAACGGTCTTCAAATCTTAGCAAAAGTTTGATAGTTATTTTTTCTTTGTAAAAATATATCAGTTTGTCAAACACTGCGTACTTAACTAATATTTGCTAAATTGTACGTTAAAAATACTTTTTTTGATTGTTTTAGTATCTGTTAACCTGTGTCTTGTGATATAGGCTATATACAGTTCAAAATAAGTATTGTTTTTTTTAGCTTATTTTTCTACGCTTTTAAGACTTAAACGTATATAAAAGTAAAAAAGGGAGCGATTTTATTTGTTAAAAAAATATGATTGTGCGAAGGATTGTATTGTCACTAATAAAGTTTGCAAAAATACAGTTGTTACAAAAAAAAATATATTTTTTACTGGTTAAGCCGAAAAAGGAATTTTCAAAGCGGTGGAATGCCCCGAGAGATTTTCGAAATGGAATGGCCTTTATGTTAACCAAAAGGGCCTAAGAATGTTCATATAAAATTTCCCTACAATCGGTCCATTACTTTTAATGTGGTAACACACCACACACACCCAAGACAATTTTTAATAATAGTTTAATGTATAAAATTTAAAACTGTTATAAATGTAATTTTTAATAAATTATTGTGGAATTTAAGTGTAACATTTTATCTAATGAAGTAAAAAGATTTGTTTCATATAATGTCGTTTCAATTCAAAATAGTTTGCTTGTATTCAATCGATGATTGGTTTTTTTTAAAATATTCTATATAGTGAAATTATTTGAAGCTTTTTTTTTTTTCAAAAGTAGTAAATTTAAAACAAATTTTTTAAATTTTACTGCTTTAAAGTCTCCGTTTTCCTTTTTCACAATAATAACAATAAACATTCAAAAATACTTACATACTGTTTTTTTCTAAAATTTTTGATGGTTTTTTAGGTTCATTTGAAATCTCTTTTTAATTGTTTTTGTAGACCTACTGAACTACTAGAGAAAAAAGTTAACTGTTTTATGCTTTTTAAAAAGGGTTTCTGTTTTAAAATAAAAAAATATAATAATGAGTTGTAAATATAACTCTTTTAGTTTAAAAATTTTCCAATTAAAATTATCCTTCGGATCCTTTTTAAATTTTGGGGAAAAAATTTTTACCAGTATTTAACTTTCACGATTATCCAAAAATTTTATTTTGTTTCTATTTCATTATTTTGACTTTCTTTATTTAGATACAAAAACTTTATGATCCTATAATATTAACCACCCCTTTTATAAGATATTAGTATGAAAAAACCAGTTTACTCAATCCCAACTCCCAAAAAGCTATTTCATTTTAATAATATTTTAGTTTAAATTTTATGTCTTTTATGTAATAAAAAATTTTTCCGCTGGTAATTAAAAAAGACTTTGTTAATAATATTAAAAGTCATATCGAAACATATATATTAAATTTTTATAAAAGTTAAACTTGAATTAAATGAACAAAATATTGTTTTTTAAAAATTTCCCTATATTAATATAACCCGTAACCGGGGTCCCCCCCCCCCTTTTTTCCCCCCCAAAATTTTTTAAGGGGGGTTTTTTTGGGGGGGTTTGGAATTTTTTTTTTTCCCCCTTAAGGAATTTTTTGTAAACTTTTAAAAAAAACCCCTTCAAACCGTATTGGTTTCATTTTGGTACATGAACTATGAACATTTTAAAAAATAAAAAAAATAGTGTTTAACCTCAAATTTGTATTTTTTTTTTTTTTTAAAAGTGGGCAAAAGTAAAACCCGGGAGGGGGGGTCATTTTAAAGCCCAAATGTTAAAAAAAACCCCATATAAAAACCTTTGTCTTTTTGACGGGGCCCAAAATTCTAACATATTTTATTTTTCAAAAATGGTTTTTACGGTATAAAAAGGGGGGTTTAGGATGGTAAATAATTATTGGCCCCCCCCAAATTTAAAAAGAAGTTTTTTTAATAAGTAAAACTAACGTGGCCCTAGAGTTTTTTTTTTCCACAAAGTAAAAAATTAATTGGGGCCCTAAGTTAAATAAAAATGTGGGGCCCTATTGAAAAAACCCTTAAATGAAAAACTTGTTTTCGGAAAACCAAAAATTTTTTTCCTTTTTACCCACTTTTGGGGGGTTTTTGGTTTTTGCAGGGGAAATGTCGTTCCCTTTTGTTTTTCATGACAATCGCCCCGCTCCGGCCACCCCCGCACTTAAAGGGCCTTGCTGCTGCATAAAACAGTTACATTCTCTTTTGACAAACTGGTTTTTTTTCCTGGAAATTTTTTGGGCATTATACAGAAAAAACCCAAAAAAATTTGCCCAATCTCACAGTCGTCAAAGGTTACCGGTTCGTGGGTTTTTTTTGAAACTTGCGCGTGGTTCAACCCGGGGTACTTGGGGGCCTACTTTTAGTCCGGTGTCATTGGAAAAACCCATTTGTCTATGAAAAATTTTTTCAAAATTCAGAGAATGTCTCAGTTTTCTCCCTCTGACTCCAACGGAAATCTCGGGTTCATCTTCGGAGGGGGAACTTGGATTTTACGACTTTCCCCGCCTCTTCTTTTTTGGGGGGGGTTTTTTTCCCTTTCAAAACAGGAGAAAATTTCTTCACTTTAGCGGGCCCAAGGTCTTAAAAACAAAAATTGCTCTTTACGCGGGAAACTTTTTCCTTTTTCCGCTTTTTCCTTCCCAAATTTTGGAAGTGTTAACATAACCCCACTTGGGTTTTTTTCTCTAGTTGCCCCAAAAAAACGCCTCCCCAAAAATAGCCAACATCATCCTCGGTTAATTTTTTTGGGGGGGGCGATCGAGTAGCATCTGTTTTTTTAGGGGAAAAAAAAATACCCCCATTTAGCAAAACCAGAGATAAGTTTTCCCAGCATGTTTTTTTCCTTTAGGCCATTCTTTAACCCTCTTTTTGGGAAACCCTGGGAAAAGGGTCTTTGGGACAGTCTAAAAAGGGGGGGAAAAATTTTTGTTTTTAAAACTTTTTTCCCACTTACTTTATTTTGGATCGCCAAACTTTTTCATGGGCCCGAAAAAAAGGGCCCACATCAAAAGGTGGTTCAAGTGGGTTGTATTAGGGGGGAAGAAAAACAAACCTAATATTATGGCTTTCGCACATTTTCCAAAACCCTCTAATGCTAATGGGGGAAAGGGAAAAGATTATACCAAAAATTTTATTTTTGGGCCCCAAGCTAGGTTTTTTGACAGCTAAAAAGGGGGAAAAAAATAGCGATTCAAACCAATCTTAAATGTTTTTTGCATTTAAAAACCAACCGCTTTTTTCCCGGGTTGAAACGGCAGTTTTCTGGCCCCTTTTTCGGCCCGGGTGGGACCCAAATGTTCAGTTTGAATAAAAATTTGGGGGGTAAACTTTTTGCCTTCGGCATTCCCGGCAAAACATTAGAGGTAGGTTTTGGAAAAATTTGAAAATATTTAAAACCATTTTTTGTGCCCCGTTTGAAAATGCCCCGTTTA